>NW_028151539.1:0-58602 GCF_964638095.1 Poromitra crassiceps | reverse complement strand
GGTCCCTCATGTACTCCTGAAGCGCCTGCAGCCTGGCATCAATCTCCGACAGCTCGGCACCTGTGTCTATGGAGCTGTCTGGGATTGAGAAGATAAAATGGCAAGCAACTAATTATTAAATGTTGTATAGCGGCTAGATATTTTGGAAGGTCTTCTTGGAGTTGAGCAGACTTGCGATGGGTTACCTTTGTCTGCCTTCCTCCTGCGTGTGGGAGTACTGCATAGTGCTTTCCTGCTCTACAAATACAGATACAACACTCATTAAACACACATATGAGAGACCAAGCCAAGAGTTACAGTAAACCTGGCAGTGTTGTGCAAGTTCACACTTCACAAGAGCTAGCTCAAAGTTCAGTTCACACAGATTCAAATGAGCTACCCTAGTTCATCATTTGAAATGTTGAACGAAGTTCACAGTCACAAAAAATTAACTGTTGGCGTTCACTTCTTCAGTTTTTTCTTCAGTCGCTGGGCTGTGTGTGTGTCTGTGTGTGTGTAGCCCTTTTCAGACATGCAGTGAACTCTGTACGACATCCAAACATTACTCAGGCGGGGTGTATGTATGAACACAATTGTCCGTTGCGAGTGCGCAGCCACACAAACAGATTGTAACCACCCAAGCCCTTAGTACTATGTCTGTGTCGCTCGCAGAGCGGCTGATGTTGGAATAATACAGCATCATGTCCAGAGCGAGCGGGTTGATGACATTGGGATTACTACTGTTATATTCTTAAATGGCACTTTTACAAACCCTTAATGTTCCCGTGAACTCTCGGAGTTAACAATGCACACTGTCACGTTCATTAGTTCACTGTTCACCATCACCAAAATATGAGCTTGTTCAATGAATGGCGCTCTTTTACAGCGTTCATGCACAACACTAAAACCTGAGTAGTGTTAATACCTTGCCACTCACCGCACTAGGGCCATTATATGTCTGTTTTCTTCCTCTGAAAACACAATTCGGGATCAAAGATTAAAATAACCAGCCGAGGTAAAACAAAAATCATCTGCTTCCTCCATGATCACAATAACTTCATTGGAGCGCAGTATTTCACCTGCACAGGGTTTTGGCCATTTCATCCATGTCCACTAGTGAGCTTTCAGAGGACTGCCGGCTCCTCCGCTCCACGGATAAACTCCGCCCCCTGCTGCCAGACCTGACCGTCTGAGGATAGGCCTCTCTCGAGCGTGACCGCCCCCTCTCTGGGACGGGTGATGTCAGCATATCCCTCCGGACCCTCCTCTGTCTGACAGGGGAGACACCGTGTTCAAACTTCAACATCAAATACTGCTGTGCTATTTGGAAAAGGGTAAAAATAAAAGGGAACAAACTTTTTGAGATCTGCTTCTTTCAGTCTGCGCTGTCTGTCCTGGATGTAGGCGGTCGGGTCAAAGCGTGGCCCCCGTGATCCTGAAAAAGTGTGTGTGAGAATATTGAGGTCAAAATATACATTACTTAAGTGCATGACTCAGCTTTACCAACACACCCCATGCAATATGGTTGATAAGTGACAATTTCTGCAAAATAAATGTTCATCTGCAACACATTATTTAAGATTTGAAATGACTGAAAAAAGCAACATCATTATTTAATGGAAGTAAATAGGAAAAATTGGCAGGACTCTGGAAAACTGAAAATCAAAAAATGATGTGCTTCGCAACATCAGGAATAGGCAGCATCAAAGCAACATCAGGAATAGGCAGCATCAAAGCAACATCAGGAATAGGCAGCATCAAAGCAACATCAGGAATAGGCAGTATCAAAGCCAGCACCTGTGGGAGAGGGTGACGGCTGAGGGATGCGAGCGCGACGCCCCGAGGAGTCTGCTCTTCTTCCTCTTTCCTCCGACCTTTGCACTCTATCTTCTATCCTCTCTCTCGACCCGGAGCGAGCCCTGACCGTCCCGTGACCAGACCTCCTCTCGCGGGACAGCGAGCGATAGACCTCCCCGTCGCACCGAGATCCAATACGTCCAGACATAACCGGAGTCAGTCTGCTGCGGACACACAAACTGTGTGCTAAGTAGGCAAATGTTCAGAAAGTGGAGAGATTGAACATTTTGTAAATTAATGAAAGAGAGAGAAAGAAGTTAAAAGATATACATGCTTAGATTGTCTAACCCTCTCCGTAGTAATGCCAGTTCACTGGTGAGACTCTTGACACGAATCCGGAGAGCACACTCTGACGCCCTGAGCTCATCCAGCTAGGAATGAAAGATGGACAACAGAAAGACATCAGAAATCAATTTCAGTTTCACTTCACTGTGACTAACTGGACCAGGGGTGCCCAATACGTCGATCGCAAAGGTAGTGTGGTAGATCGCATGGCATTGAAGGGAGGGGGGATTTTTTTTTTTTTACATAGTGCCGTAGTGAGGATGGATGATAGGCTAATAGGCCCATTTGCCACTTGATTGACGTACAGGTAGCCAGTCAGATATCATCTATACTGCGCATGCAAAAGTTAGCAGCCTATCATCCATCCTCACTATGGCATTTGCCACTTGATTGACGTACAGGTGCGCCAGTCAGATCTCGCTGTGGCAGCCAAGTTTGTATATATACAGTATATAAATAAATATGTTTGGTAGATCACTTTGACTTGGTCATTTTAAAAGTAGCTCCCAAGCTGAAAAAGTGTGGGCACCCCTGAACTGGACTATGAAGCAGGGAGGCTCGACCTCCTCCAGTAGGTGGCGCTGCTCCTGGCCTCTCTTGCTTGCAGACCGTTGGCTTTTGGCCCTCTCCTTGGCAAGCTGCTCCTCCAGGGTCCTCACCACGTCCCTCGCCCTCCACTCCTCTCTTCCTGCTGTGGAACCACTTCCACCGATCTGCAGTTGCTCCAGAGCTTTGGCCATGGCCTCCTTCTCCTCTTTCACCAGAACCAGCCTTGAAAACAATAAGGGATATCAGCAAAGCCCCATATTTCCTCATAATTGCAAAGCTAAATGAACAACACAGCACATGGTGATAAAGATCAACGAAACCAACTCTGCTCTTAGCCGCTGTATCTCTACTTCTGCTGGTTTGTGACTTCCAGAGGTGACAGCGTTGAGCTCGGTCCTCAGGGCTCTGATTTCCCTCTGCAGAGCAGCTGGGTCAGGCTTCCCTTGGTAGGGCAGGGGCAAGGGGTAGTGTATCCTACAGATACAAAATATTGTCAGTAATTCAACCCAGTTACTCACGCACACACACACACACAAAATACAATGCCACAAACCACATGCATTATAATATACAGAAAAGCAATTTCTGTGGCTAAAAAAGGGCATCACCTAAGTCTGTTCCAAGTATGCTCAACATGTGATCCTATGCCAGCTGTGTAGCAGCTTGAGAAGGGACACAAACCTGTCAAACTCCACAGTGTAAATGAGTATGAGATATCTTTTGGCACTGAGAGCAGGCGACTGCTGCTGCCCACGAGGACGACTGACAAGCCCTGCTTTTCTGTTACGTAGGAGCTCCAGGTCAGCGTAGGTCAGGAGGTCAAGGGTAACAGAATCGCTCATCTGCAGAAAGAGCTCATGTCATATATACATCATCGGTATACTGTGGGCCAATTACATCAACAGGTTTCCCAATGTTTTTAGCAAGATTCCATCAGCAAATACCCGTTCTCTAAAGTCTAACTACAATTTCCAAGCAGCAAATCGATTTCAGGACAAACAAAAATCAGATAAACCACTAGTTATGCCCAAACTCTTATCATTTCTCAGAACCGCCGCCCAAGTTTTATTTTACATGCCTTTCTTTATGCCCGACCCAAAATAAAATCAAGTTTTCCATAACCCTTGAAAACCCTAAGATGCTGGCCTCCTGAATTTACTTTGTTCCATTCCCATCCCAACACACAAAGCATTCAAAATCAACATACATATTGAATATAGTGTTGTAACAATGTTGAGCCCCCATTATGGCAGAGAAAGACTGAGCAAATATATTGTGCATTGAACATTATGATGATTCAAGTGGTCTTAATTCTGGAGGCCATCATCTTAAACCACCTTTTAGTCCATTCAATTGAACTTTTCAGCATAGACTTACCTTTCTGGCAGCAGATTCCAACATGCTACAAAAAATGGGAAATTGCTTGAAGTTTCCAGTTTTGCGGGTGAGGTCCTCAATGTCTACAAAAGAAAGGAACAGTTTGAGTGGGTCTATTTGTGCCTGTGATGACAGTCTATGTTAATCATATGCCACTTACATGCCGGATCAAATTCTCCCCTCCACTGATCAGCTGTCATTGCGTCTGAGATCTCGACAATCAGCAAACATTTCTCCACTTCTATCTTCACAGTGAACTCCACACCTCGAAATACAATATCCTCCAGCACCACTGCGCCCACCTCCATCGCTCTGGGCCTATGTTGGGGTATCAAAGATTACTATAAATTACAAGCAATTCAAGTCAGTAACCCCCTCAATTGTTAAAGTAAAACAGTCAAGTAGTGCTCGTGGAAATGTACAACCTTTTGTCTTTTCTTTGACAGTGATCACTATTGGGTAGAAGATATGCTATGTGGAAAGTAACCCTCTCTGCTGGATTGCCATTTTAGTATTTAATAAAAACGTACTTTCCCCCCCAAGAGGGTATAGAAAATCATTTCCGCTATATCATCGGATTCCCTAAGCATTTTAACATGGCTCCCTGATGCATGATTACATTGTAGGTAGAGGTAGCATGTCCTCTCATTTCACAACCTTTGCTGTGGCACAACTATTTATTCTCTCTCTATATCATGGAGCCTCTAGTGGCCAGTGTCAAGTAAGTCACCAGTAAAACAGTTGTAGGCTAATCGCCATTTTAATAATTATATTAAAATAATCCGTGATACATGTCATTCTTGCTTTCTCTCTTTGCAAAAGAGAAAAGTCAAACTCTAATGATCAGTACAATTGGGTTTTCCTGCAATCTGTTCCCACCAAAATACGCCGTAGGGGGGCGGTAGTGAGCAGATCGAGACAATTTCAAAAGGTGTCATTCTATTGAAATAACTTGTGGTTGGTGGATCATATCTATGCCGAATTTACCAGTAGACCCTAACGATTCAGAAAATCATGTTTTACGAGGTATGTAACTACATTAAGTTCTGTCGCTAAACGAGGCACCATTGAACTGCTAGATTTGGCTTTTGACTTCGTCTCCCGTGCAAAAGCAGAGACAACGGCACAAATGCGTACTTCAACGTTAACTGTGCATGGCATGCACAGATGACATAGTTAATATATGCGCTCTGCTATTAATAAAACCACCTAGATAACGTTAGAGTTAACATGATCTGAGTTAGCTGGCGTTAGCGTTAAGTTATTTGTCAAACGTTAGTTAACGTTAGCATGCACACCAGATCGTTACTAGGTTAGCTAGTTAGCGTCACACTTGATAGCAGCTAGCTCTGTATGAACAACATAACGTTGACGCTATTCCATGTGAATAAACGCGTAAGCAAAAGCAGACACTTTACCCTTCGTTGCGGTGATGAGCTTGAATTGTTGCGACGCGTTAGCGAATATCTATGGCTCGACACGCATTCTTTAAAGTGGAATACAACGAGAAAAGCGCCTGATTTCTGGTCTGCCTTTTCTCGGTTCAAAACAGTTTGTAGCCACCGCCACTGGTGGCGAGCAGAGAGCGGTACGACAACCGGGAACGTTGTAACTCTTCTTCGTCTGTTTCTTCTTCTTCTTCTTCTAGTATTGTTTTATGGCGGTTGGCAAACAACTTTTTGTGCATTACCGCCACCTACTGGAGTTTGATGTCTTCTTTATAGTGGAATCTATTTACAGTGTTCATCATGTATCATCACCCATAGTGCTCCCATTCACGATATATATGTCCATTCTACGACTCAGTCGGCGGGAACTCATCCCTCAGCGCCTTCTCGATTTCTTCGTCTGTTTCTTTTTCTTCTTCTTTTTCTTCTTTTTCTTCTTCTTCTTCTTCTTCTTCTTCTTCTTCTTCTTCTTCTTCTTCTTCTTCTTATTTTATGAACATGAACTGGCACTTTACATTTGGTTGTCAATTGAATTTTATTGCTCTTATTGGTTTGATTGTTTTATGCTTTTTTATTTATATCTTGACTTTTGCACTTTTAACCTCTGTCCCTGTCGCTGTTTTAGACACCTGAATCTCCCCATGGGGATAAATAAAGGTTTCAATCAATCAATCAATTTATGGCGTATTGCTGCCCTCCACAGTACATGATGACGTGGGCTGAAACTTTCAGGGGTTGTAAAGAGCACCAGTGCGGGTGACCTGATGGAGGTGATTGCCCTGATGACGGTAATGATTCACTGATTCAGTGATTATGTGATGATGTCATCATCAGTGATCTCATCCTTCCTGGCTTAGGCTAGTGTCCTCTAGAGAGAGCGTGGCGTCAGCGGAGGACCAAGATGCGTGACTCATTAGCCAATGAACAGCCAGGAAGGGGTCTCGCACTACTTTTGAATGCAAAAATAAAGCTGATAATGTACAGTTTGATTCTAAAAAAAAAAATCAAAGTACAACACAATCCATTTTGCTGCAACTCGACAGTGCTGCTTAATCCAGGACCTTACTTCCTGGAACTTGAGAGTAAAAAACTGGTCCATTGGAGTGAATGGAGATGTCGCGACTCTTCTATATACACGGCTCTGGCTGAGGCTAATAAGTTCAGTGATGATGTCATCAGTGATGATGTCATGTTCCAGACCAGGGGGGGCCTTACTCACAGGGGGGTCCCCACGGGTCCTCTAGTACTAAGAATGAGAAGTGTCCGTGTGTGTGTGTGTGAGTGAGTGAGCAGAATCTTGGCCGGCCACGGCTATGCCTCTTTACGTACGATTGGGCTGAAACTTTCAGGGGGTGTAAAGAGCACCCGTGCGGGTGACCTGATCAAGCCCGGATTTTTTAATTAGGTGATTGTCCTAATTACCTAATGATGTGATGTCATCCTTCCTGGCTGAGGCTATAACATCAGTGATGATGTCATCAGTGATGATGTCATGTTCCAGACCAGGGGGACCTAACTCCCAGGGGGGTCCCCACGGGTCCACTAGTATAATAAGAATCTATACTAAGAATGAGAAGTGTCCGTGTGTGCGTGTGTGTGAGCAGAATCTTGGCCGGCCATGGCTATGCCGTTTTACATACGATCGGGCTGCATCCGTGATGATGTCATCAGTGATGTCATCCTTCCTGGGTGAGGCTATTACAGCAGCCTCGCTGCAGGGCGGGCGAGCCTAGGAATCAAGCGTGTAGCCCGCGAGATTGCTAGTAATAATAATAATATTACCAATACTAGAGAGTGGCTATCCATCTTATTCTGCATTCCAGACAACTCAGAGGTCAGAATTTCCCAGTTGGTATGCTGCCTTCAAATGGAACTCATGAACTCGTAGTTACACGTTTGGAAGTCGTGTAGCCTACACGTCACATCGTGAACTCAGAGCTTTCAGTAAACTTCACTTACCAAGTCGTGATCGCGAATACCACTTGAGGGGGGCGGGGCGTTCATATGGACTAATGTCGTAAACACGGCAAACACGACCCCATTTGAAGGCAGTACGTTCAGATTTTCGACCTCCAAGCGTAGCATTCCCCCCCCAAACGTTCCAGGTGCACAACAACACTGTTGTGATTTGGGTGACGTCAGACAACTGATTCTCTGTGAAGTCCAACTCTGAGTTTGAGTGGCGTTCCAGTGTAAAATTTCTAGTAGGACGTCAGAAAATCCCGACCTCCGAGTTGTCTGGAACGCAGCAGAATTAAATCTGCATTTGTGTCATATACTACTCTCCCCTTCAAGCACATACACCTGATATAAACCATACATGTTGCATTTATAGCCTACTGTAGTCCAAATCCATGGGCCTGATAAATAGCAGGATATATATACACCAATGTATGTATGTATGTATTTAATTTACTTGGTATGATATATCCTATATATGATATGATATGATATGATATATGATGATTAATTGAATTACCTTAGTATATTTTGTCATTTGCCACTGACTTTTTCTTTTCTTTTTCTTTACATCTTTCTACAGTATATTTTATATCACAATTTTTGCACATTTCTGTCTTGGCCCTTCAGTAAACATCTCCACATCTCAGTGTGCTCAACTTGTGATTGTGTGTTCATTGTGTGTGTGTGTGTGTGTGTGTGTGTGTGTTTATGTGTGTATAGCTCTGTACAAAACAGGCCTTGGCTGTAAATGTTTGATGAGTGTGTGCAGTGCACCTGTTGTGTAAGATCAGAGTTGAACCCCTCCTCTACATGTATTCGCTCAGTCCCGTGGTAAACGGCTGTTTCCATGGAGACGTTCCACCCATAAGGCAAAAGTTGTTGTTGAGTGACTGAGTCTGAAGTCTGAGGTCCTGTCTGTCTGTGTATGGAGACGCAGAAAAACACCACCAGCACAGGAATGCAACGCGGAGGCATGTATGCTGAAGAATGACTGAGCTCTAACATGCACCACTGCTGCTCTTCCCATGCAGAGCTCCACATGGAAGAAACACAGAAGCCTTGGGACTTCATCTCCCCTCTCCATGCCCCCCAAGAAACCACAGCAGTGGCTGCAAGTGGTCGGACATGCAGGTTTGTTCATCTAGCCTTTCTCACCTTGTGTTTGGCTTGTCAGCGGGTTCCTATCTGTATTTAAAAACTTCCTCACTAGAAACTAAGGGAAGTGTGGCAGCACAGTGGCTCAGTGGTTAGCACTGGCACCTCACAGCAAGAAGGTTGTGGGTTCCGGTCATTTCTGTGTAGAGTTTGCATGTTCTCCCCGTGTTTGCGTGGCGTTCCTCCAGGTGCTCCGGTTTCCTCCCACAGTGCAAAGACATGCTGTGTTTGTGTAGTATGCAGTGTTGGGGGTAACTCATTACAAAAGTAACATATTACATGTAATATATTACTTTTAGCAGTAACTCAGTAATATAACTTATTACTTATAGGTTTTCAGTAATATTATACCAGTTACTTTGTCAAGTAACCTAAGTTACAAATTGAGTTATTATTATTTTTTAAATCAAAGCACATATTTAAAAAGATACAATCATTTCCTAATCAAACTGTGTGTTTTTATGCAAATAACCACTATAGTCGACAATAACAAAGCAAAATAATATCATTTCGAATTTTGGATTGTTTACACTGACTTCAAAGCGGTTGAAATTATTTTTCAGGATGGTTCCGGGGCGGCGATGTCATTCTGCTGCTGCTGTTGTTTTGGTAAAAGTAATGCAAAAGTAGTGTAATAAGTAACGAGTTGCTCTACACAGACAGTAATATTGTAAAGTAACTTATTACTTTCAAATTAAAGTAACTAGTAATATGTAGTATATTACATTTTGAAAGTAACTTGCCCAACACTGGTAGTATGTATGTGTAGACCAGTAGCTTCTTTTTAGTTGGTCATTCATGTAAATCAGACTGAGAAGTTGCTTCTGTCTGCGTGCAATCCAAGATGGCTGCACGCACATCTTTTTGTCTGTCCTGTGAGATGTCGTTCTTTTGTTTGTAAAGTGAAAACGTACTATTGTTGCATGTATAGAGCCGAACTCTCTTGGATATAGAGCGGAACTCTATTTTAGTCTTTGTGTTGTATTATTTTTGCTTATCTGATTGTCTTGTTTGTAAATGTATGATGTTTAATGTTCTATGTGGACTCCAGTAAGAGTAGCTTATGCTTTGCATAAGCTAATGGGGATCCTAATAAATCAAATCAAATCAAATCAAGTATGATATGATGTATGTAACCTATGTTGTGTGTGTGATGTAGTACATGACTGTGATGATGCTATGTAAAGCCCTTTGAGACATGCTTGTGATAAGGGTCTATATATATATTTAGAACACGGCTCTCTTGAATACTCGATTCTGATTGGTCAATCAACAAGATTCACCGGTCATTATTTCTCGACAACCGACCGCTGCTCTGCCACACCTGGATTAATCAGTTGATAAGAGCATTTTGTCTGCAGACACTACTAATTAGGCCAACCAGTTGCAGCTGTGGTGTCTTGTGTGCCAATTACGAATGAAACCGCTTTGTCGTTGAAAACGCTATTAAAAAATCTATTTGAATAATTATTTTTGTCAGATTATTGAATGATTTAGTTGTAGGCCGTGTTCTAAGCGGGATAATGTATATTGAGGCGGTGATTACTGGGAAATAATGACCTTCAGGTGAATCATTAAGCCCTCCGCTGCGCGTCGGGCTCAATCATCACCTGTCGGTCATTATTTCCCCCGTAATCACCGCCTCAATATACATTATCCCTTACATATATATATATTTATATATATATATATATATATATATATATATATATATATATATATATATATATACATATATACATATACTGTATATATATATATACTGTATATATATATATATATATATATATATATATATATATATATATATATATATATATATATATATATATATATATATATATATACTGTATACTGTATATATATATACATAAAGACATGTCTGGACTTTACTCTGAACTCTTGAGGGGTTTTACAGGGAGCTTCCAGGTTGGGGAGTACGGCATGCTGCTGAAGAGGTTTTGTGACGGCGAGCAGCAGTGCTTCCAGAAGCTGATGGACGACACTTTGAAGCCCTTTGTGCCAGCTTACCATGGTGTGGTGCAGCGGGATGAGCATGACTACAATATGATGGACAACCTGCTGACCCATTTCAACACACCTGCCATCATGGACTGCAAAATGGGCAGCCGGTGAGCTTTGTTTTTGCATTTATTTCCATGCAAGTTTGAAAGAGTGAACATATAATGCAGCAGCAAATCCTCCAAAAGCCCTTAGTTTTTGACATGCATGCTTTTTAAACTCTAAGTCTCTCCTTTACAGAACGGGATGTTGAGAATAAAATATGTTTTACTTTACTGCAAGAGGGAAAATCTGTGGATAGGCTAAATGTACAAAACCAATGGTATCTCAGTTTGGGCTCAAATTTTGGAATTTGAGAGGATAGATTTGTAATTGCAATTTAGAGACATAACATTGCAAAAGTGGAGTTGCAGTAGGTGGAGATAGAAATATGTTCCTAGAGAATGTAACGTTAAGCTTTATTTCCGAATACATCATTTAAACTCATATTTACTCCCCCATATGAAAAGAGAGTGTCTATCTGTGACCCATATAAAAAGCTCCAAATACGATCTGAGTGACAGAGGCTCATAGGGCGCTGTCCCTTTGCAGGACGTACCTCGAGGAGGAGCTGCTGATGGAACGGCCACAGCCCCGGAAGGACATGTACGAGAAGATGGTGGCTGTGGACCCGGAGGCCCCAACGGCTCAGGAGCAAGCCCAGCAAGCGGTTCTCAAAACCAGATACATGCAGTGGAGGGAGACCCTGAGCTCCACAACAACAATGGGTTTCCGCATCGAGGGAGTCAGGGTGAGCTCCAACACTCTGGTCAAGATCAGACAAAGACGGTCTTGTCCAGTCATTGATTCATCTTGATATATAGGATGCATCTGCTAAGAGCGGAGTGCTCTGGAAATAATAAATAAATAAATGAATGCCATCAAATTTAGTATTCTAGTTCTGTATTCTCTCATTTCCTCTTCAGAAGGCAAATGGAGTTTGTCAAACAAACTTCAAACGGACCAAAAGCAGAGAGCAAGTAATGGAAGCTCTTCAAGACTTTGTTGATTCCAATGCACAAACTGTGGTGAGTCCAGCCTTCATTGTCTTTAATTCACCTCCAGAGCGGCCATTCCTGTCCTCTTCTAAATCCTCTGTGTCCCTTCAGAGAGCTTATCTGAGGCGGCTCAAACAGCTGCGGCTGGTGTTGGAGACATCAGACTTCTTCAGAACGCACGAGGTCAGATGTGTTTTACAATTTTCTTGAACCAGAACCGCCGTGTATCAGATGTATTAAATGTAATGTTAGAAAGTAAAAGGGAAAATCCAACCTAAAACAGTTCAACAGCTATCTCGTGATTTACCTTGCATTTCTGGGCTCATGTTCTTGTTTGGTGTTTTTCTTATTTCTGTGGATAACTGGCCAAACATAGCTGAGATGCTGTCACAGTATGTTGAGGTATTTCTGGCCAAACTAGCTGAGATGCTGTCACAGTATGTTGAGGTATTTCCAGTGCAGTTTTAAAACATCAACAGTAAAGTCAGGTTTTGTTGTCAGTGCCTCAATATCAAAGAGCGAGCTCTTCTTTCTATAGCCCCATTTTGCACCGACGTTCAACAATCCTACAGGGAGAAATCCATCGTAGAAGAGATAAGACACGACACAAGACCAATTTCTCCACTGAATAAACCAGCATGCAATGCAGATACAAAACATGTATTATTCCTCGACTTCTGCTTCATTATTGCTTTCTCTACGTACAGTAGAGTATATTTTTGAGCCAGTAATCTACTTTTTACTTCGCTACATTTGCCATTCATACCTTTGTTACAACTAGTCTGCTTTAATGCAGGGATTTAGTGTAGGGTAGCGCATGTGGAGCACCTCTACTGCAGATGCCAAGTTGCCAGCTGCCTGGAAGAACCTGTCCTTTGTTTGTTTGGCCACCTTGCTCTACTACTTAGTACACTTTTTGCACTGGTCCAGACACCCTAAAAATATAAAAATGGAAAGTAACTTGTACTTGAGTAATTTATTAACCAGGTACTTCAAGTTCAGGCACATTCACTATGGGTTGTTGAAAGGCATTCTGGGAAATGTATGAACTCACTAACTGAAGTACAGAAGTAGACAAGGCAGGTTTAGGGTGGAGGTTTCCTTTAACCCATTGATACCTGATGCAGCATTTGTGTGTGTATCCCTTTAAGACCGCGAACCGTGTTAACGCGGTTCGCGGTCTTAAAGGGATACGCACACAAATGAGGGATATACACGCAAATGCTGCATCAGGTATCAATGGGTTAAGACTGCCTGGTACTAACACACGTGTGTCTTTGCAGGTAGTGGGCAGCTCCTTACTGTTTGTGCATGATGGATCAGGCAAAACGGGGGTCTGGATGATTGATTTTGGGAAGACGGTGGCTCTACCTGCGCACCTCACCGTGGACCATCGCACTCCCTGGGTGGAGGGGAACCGGGAAGACGGCTACCTGTGGGGTCTGGACAACCTCATCGACGCCCTGACCGACCTCCTGCCTCTCACCTGACCACCACTCTGACACTGTGAAAATTCACTCTCTGACTTCAAAACCCTCAATCCCTCCTCATGAGTGAATGGCTGTGACTGCAGGTGGATTGGCTCCTGAAACAGTTATATGAAGTTGAAAGCTTGGAGGAGGTGAACTCTGTATGTGTATGTGGGTGTCAGTGGAAAAAATGAAAGGCCTGTTTGATTAAGAAAGGACAATAAGGACATGTTTAACTGATGAATACTTTTAGCAATATAAGCACTGAATCACAACACACCCTGATGGCTCATCAATTAATACTGTCATCCCTGACTTACCCCACGCTACACTGACACTGCAGCTATACCCTTACCCTTCAACATCGTGTCCAGCACAAGCCCAGCTCCATCAGTCTCTACAGCAACATGCTAAAGTCAATTCTGACCCTGCTGGCTTGAAATGGCAGAACAACTCACAGTGTACCAGCAATTATAAGCTAAGCAGATGCCCTGCTGGCTTGACATGATCAGCAGTTTCGAGATTACATTGTATCAGCGAAATGGTGCTAAGACTATGATGCAAATGCAAAAATAAACACTGGTTGCCTATATTGTTTTCTTTTTTTTTCCTTAAAAAAAAAAAAAAAAAAAATCACCATTCAGTAAGGTCTAGTAATCCATTGCATTTAAATTCATTATGCTTTGGATAAATATTTAGGTATTTTGAAGTGCTGTTATGGTATGAGAGCAATTCTCTACCATAATGGTTTGGTAATATGGCTAATCTATCAGAGTTAGAAATTAAATTGCACCTTTTACAAAACAGTTCATTGCAGTGTCCTCACCAGGCTGCCTGCAAACTTTCTAATGTATGCACTAATTGACTAGGGCATCACTCTCAAGTAATGTAGCACAACTGTGGAGTCGACAAAGTTGATGATTTTTTTAAAGATGATTTTTGGGTCATCTTGCCTTTATTTTATAGGTGAAAGTAGAGAGAGAGGGGAAGAAGGTAAGGGAGAAAGAGAGGGGAGGACTGGCAGCAATGGACCAGGAGCTGGATTCAAACCCAGGTTGCTGCGGGAAGGACTGAGCCTTATATAGTACGAGCCACTCGCCCTTGACTTCTCTACATATTTTAGTAGCTTTGTTGGACTGCTGATCTTGTTTTCACAATGAAATGTAGTCTCTGGGCTTTTGATTCCTGTAATACATGTATGATGATGATAAAAGTTGACATTGAAAAGTTAACATTAAATATAACACCCTGCGAAGTTGCCAGCGTGTAGCAGCCTTCTTCAAAACAATTTAAATCAATGGGGACCTGTCCAAAACAAAAACAGCCAACCAATTGCACTGTGAATAAAGACCTATATTACAACAACAACAACAACAACAACAACAACAACAACAACAACAACAAAATACTAGGTAGTAATAATAATAGGACAATAGGACTTACAGTATATAGCGCTTTCCTAAATACTCAAAGATGCTTATCCACACCATTGTTGCAAATCAATCAGATGTAGTTAGACTTGCACTAAATTAGGATTATGTCTTTTTGAGAACTCTAAAGAACAGGTCCCAATTGACTTAAATTGTTTTGGAGAAAGCGAGCTGTGCTGGTAACCTCCCTCCTGTGTTATATGGACAAAGTTCACGTGTGTTTCAACTGGCATGAGGGTGAGCAGATGATAACGGGTAAGAATTTAAATTTTTTAGTGAACTGTTTCTTTAAGCTTTGATTAGAGGCTGGATTGGGAAGGATGACACTGTTAAAATGAAGAGGTTACTGCACCAATCAAGGTGTGCTGTGCTGAGAGCCAGGGGAGGGCTGGATAGGCAGATTCAAGGTGTGCTGTGCTGAGAGCCAGAGAGGGCTGGATAGGCAGATTATGATGTCAACAAGATGAAGGAGCAAACATCAGATACAGCCTCTAACTTTGTACAGAAAAAGAAGACACAACATCTCGCTGGTCAAAATTGCTCAGCAGATTCATGGCACAAGCGCACCGGACCAGCAGCGGACACAACTGGACCAGGTTTTCTTTTATTGCTCTTTAATTTGCTTACATCTGATCTCTATGTTATAGTTCAGATAAGGCTATTGACTAAAATATCATAAAATTTGCAATGTTTATATATATATATATATATACCGTATATATATAATATATATATATATATATATATATATATATATATATATATATACATCCCAAGTAATATTCTTGTGGTGTTTAAAGTAATCATTTTGCATAATATGATAATATGAATAATTTGAATAGGAGTCACAACAAGATATCCTTCTAGTACTATCTAATGAAGACTGTTGCCTCTATTTTGTTTACAGGCTGTCTTCACTGTCATGATTTTGAGAGAGTCAAGTATTTAAACGTGCAGTTGTGTAGAACCACTGTTTGCTTATGTGTAAAACAGAATGCCTTTCATGTAGTGAAGTGTACCTGTATGTACCTTGTGCGGTGGATGATGCCGGGCGGTGTGTCTGTGCTGCTGCAGTCATGTCTAAGAGGAAGGGGGGCGGCTGCTGCTCCAGGTCGCCCGTGAACGAAGACAACGCCCGCTTCTGCCTGCTGGCTGGGCTCATCCTGCTCTACATGCTGTGCGGAGCAGCTATCTTCTCAGCCATGGAGCACCCATTTGAGCTCCGAGCCCGCCGCCTCTGGAAGCAGCAGCTGGACAACTTCACCAAGAAGCACAGGGTCAACTTGCGTGCCCTGCACACCCTGCTACGCCAGTATGAGAAGGCAAACGGAGCAGGGATCAGAGTGGATGTTCTGAGGCCCCGCTGGGACTTCTCTGGAGCATTCTGCTTTGTGGGCACAGTGGTCTCCACTATTGGTAAGCCTAAAAAAGTTCTCAAATGTCACTTATGGATACAAACTCCAGAGCATTGTTTTAAAATAGATGTCAGCTAGTGCAGTGGTTCTCAAACTTGTTTGGCTTCAGTATGCCCTTTCCCTGATTTCTGAATCCAAATACCCCCTTTAAATGTTGTAGTCGGGCTACAACATTTTGCTTAGAAAACGGCAAGAGAAAACTATAGCATATAACATATAGCAATGAATGAACGATAACCCATCTTTTGAAGAATATAAGATTACAAAATAAGAAATGGACTTAAAGAGTTGCAATTAGTGCCTCCTGAGCAGATTTATTTTAACTTAATTTAATTCTCTGTGAACCTGATGAAGCTGCACGCGAAACGCGTTGTTCACAAATAAACATCAGTAAGTCATTTTCAGTGTTGCGGTGGTTCCTTTAATTTTTCATTTCAGATTTATTTTAACGTTTTATTTATTTTCATGATTTATTCTTACATTTTTCCATTCCAATTTGGGAACCATTGCTCTAGATCAGTGGTTCTCAAACTTGTTTTCCTTGGATAAGAGACCACCTGGTGCTGGAAGTGATGTTGGAGGACCAGTAGGAGGTGATGTTCCCTGTGGTCTCATGAATAATATCCCCATCCCCAATACCCCAGAGCAGAGACAGGTAGGCCACTCTTTCCTGTGAGTGAGTACTGTCCTTCAGATGAGATGTTAAACGGAGGTCCTGACTCTGTGGTAAATAAATATCCCATTGACACTTATCACAAGA
Source organism: Poromitra crassiceps (assembly GCF_964638095.1). NCBI lineage: Eukaryota > Metazoa > Chordata > Actinopteri > Beryciformes > Melamphaidae > Poromitra > Poromitra crassiceps. The sequence goes on along the minus strand of NW_028151539.1, from coordinate 41,857 downwards.
GTAGGGTGTAACCGCAGTGCCCTGGCCACCTAATCATCCCTTGTTACCTAATTGGCTATTTTCAGTTCTACTCTCAACCATGATCTGATGTGTGGTGAGCGTTCTAGCGCAAACTGGCTGCTGTGCATCACCCAGATGGGTGCTACACATGTGAAGTGCTTTGAGTTCTTAGAAAACTGCTATATAAATGTTATCAATTATTAATATTGTTATTATTACTCTTGAATCAGTGACTATACTAGAAATTACAGCTCAGGTGTGTGTCTCATACAGACCCTTCATTTTTGAACATCCAGACTTGACCTTCTATTTTGCACTTCTCTTCACCAGGCTTCGGCATGACAACCCCAGCCACCATCGCTGGAAAAATCTTCTTAATCTTCTATGGTCTCATTGGCTGCGCCGCCACCATCCTCTTCTTCAACCTCTTCCTGGAGAGGATCATCACCATGCTGGCTTACATCATGCGCTGGTGTCAGGCACGCCGGCTGAGGTGCGCCAGGCTGGGGGAGGCGTCGGTCCGGCAGGATCCCCGTGACGAGGGCGACAGCCTGGAAGGGTGGAAGCCCTCCGTCTATTACGTTATGCTGATCCTGGGAGTAGCGTCTGTGGTGATCGCATGCAGCGCCTCCACCCTCTACTGCTCCATGGAAGGCTGGAGCTACGTGGACTCGCTCTACTTCTGCTTCGTGGCCTTCAGCACCATCGGCTTCGGGGATCTGGTGAGCACCCAGAAACAGCAGTACGATGCTCAGGGCGCCTACCGTTTTGCCAATTCCCTCTTCATCCTCATGGGAGTATGCTGCATCTATTCACTGTTCAACGTCATCTCCATTATCATCAAGCAAACTCTCAACTGGATCCTGGGTAAGCTGGCCTGCCCTCACAGGCCCTGCTCCTGCTGTGCAACAGGCTGCTGGTGTCTGTGCTGCCCCTGCCTCCATCACAAACACCCCCACCGGAGGCTTCCGCCCACGCAGCTCGGCCGGCAGCACTTCAAATGCAACAAGGTGCAGCCACTCTCATCCCACTGCCCCGCCGGGAGACACCGCTACAGGGACCGGTCGGTGGAGACGGTGTGTGACAGCGAGACTGATGGGGTGTACATGGGCCGACGTCTGTCAGGAGAGATGATCTGTGTCAATGAATTCATGGTGTCCAATAAGGTATCTCTGGCTCTCCTGCAGAAGCAACTGTGTGAAACTGCTCATCAGCAGCAGAGCTACGGCCACCAAAATGGATTCTCTGGGGGTGTGGGCGCCTTGGGCATCATGAACAATCGCCTGCAGGAAACCAGTGTGGACAGGTAGCGCCACAGAGACTCATACAGCACACTGGTGAGACACTGATATTGTTCTGTACACTACTTTAGATTCTCTATATTGGAGCTCCAAAGCAACTTGTCCTCTGATTGCTGATATTATCAATCATTGGTCAGTCAATCATTTGTCTCCTAATTAGGCTATGACAAAATCAAATTACGAGAAAGGAATGACCTCCTTGCGAGTGCACTTTTGCTCAACGCCTCTTTCCTATAGCAATTACAGAGGAAGTCCATGCATATAGTACCAGACAACATGGATTCAACATGGACATTGAAATAATTGCTCATATTACCTCCGCCAAGGAGGTTATGTATTCGGTGCCATTTGTTCGTCAGCAAGATTACGGAAAAACCACAGGCCCAATTTTCATGAAACTTGGTAGCATGAAAGGGTCAAGGAAGAAGAACCCATGAACTTTTGGAGCAGATCTGGATCCGACTCACAAACATGCAATAATAGCACAATAATAGCACACTTGGCGGAGGTCTGTACTCTGTGTTCTTCTAGTTTGTTCTGTGGGGAGAGGGAGTGGAGGGACACATCTACCGTACTCTGTGTTCTTCTAGTTTGTTCTGTGGGGAGACGGAGTGGAGAGACACATATCATTTATAGAACATTGAACAAGAACATTGTGAAGAGGGTTTGATATCCTGAAGTGATTGGCACATATGTAGGCAATCAGATAGAGAAAGCAGTGAAGGACCACTTAGAGAGAATAGCTGATTTAAGAGTGTGGCAGATGTCCCCCAAGCCCCTCAATGATATGGCTGTATGTGAGTGGGGTGGTCGTCAGTGTTAGCGAACATACACACATAACATCTCATAGTCCTCTTAGACAACTCGCTGAATATGTATACTATTTGAACGGTATTTCATAATTGAACAGCGCTTCTTAGACACTATGAGGTCTGCGAACAAGACATCTTCATTTGTTGATTGCTTGCAAGGTGCACTATTCGTTTAATCAATGTTGAAATTCATAGTAATCATGAAATCATTGAGACAAAGGAGTTTGAATAGAGCCCATCTAATCATGCGGCCCATGGATGAGGTCCTTATGTTAATAAGTGCTGCAGAGATAGTCATACTCAGCAGTCTGGAGAACACCATGCAGGCTCTCATGTCAGTCCGGCTGTCTGGAGCAAATCTTATCCTATGCAAAGATAATCCTTTTTAATTAATTCAGTGTCATTCTGACCCTCTCTGTGTGTGCATCGAACTACCATCAATGTTTGGAGAGTCTATGCAGAATCAGCAGTTTTAATTGAGACTTCTTCTAGTGGGCATGCATGGATTTTTTTTGCTGTTGTGAGTTGTGAGTGCATAACTCCGCCAAACTTTCTACAAAGTTTTGTGGCGTTACGTGAATCCGTTTTGGAAGTTGGGTACCTTTTTGTGATTGGCCACCAGTGGACATGGAAAGTTAATCAGTTGTACAGTAAGTTGGCCCATACAACATGATGCTTTTACTAAGTTATGCGAGTACAGTATTCAAAAGGCGGCAGTTAGTCAAATAATCTTTAATTAGGCTGGAAACAATCATGACTCTTAACATGTAATGTCTATACACAGAATGTAAGGAAATTATTACTACAGTATGTTAAATCATACAGCAATGCATTAAGATGTGGATAAACTTTATGTCCCTTTCATTCCATTTTATTTCTTCTGGTCACACAACTTGTGCAATATACTTTGAAAAAGATAAGGCAGCACTGTACATACCTACCAACTCCTGTGGAAAAAAAACATTTCACATAGACTTCAGAATATGTTGAGATATGTTTCAAATATATGAAAACTGGCAACAAACGTGTATGTAGGTAACACGAAGGGCAGAACAAATTTAGGATATAACTTGTAACATTATATACATATATATATATATATATATATATATATATATATATATATATATATATATTATGTGTGTGTGTGTGTGTGTGTGTGTGTGTGTGTGTGTGTGTGTGTGTGTGTGTGTGTGTGTGTGTGTGTGTGTATATATATATATATATATATACACAGATCCTTTCCAAAAAATTTGAGTGTGAATATCATGGAAAATTAGTTATTTTTCCATAATTCCTTTCAAAAAGTGAAACTTTCATAGATTATAGATTAATTACACACAAAGTGAAATCTTTCTAGCCTTTATTTGTTTCATTTTTCATAATTTTGGCCTACAGCTCCAGAAAACCCCCAAAACAGTATTTCAAGAAATTAGAATAGTGTGAAGAAAATCAGCAGTTAACTCTCAGTTGTGACCAATGGTTGTGACTGACTCCAGCCTCAGTCCACTCCCTCTGAATCTCCGCCAAATTTTTTAATCGTCTTCAATCCGCTGAAGAAGCCCACGGTCATCCATGGTATTTCCATGATATTCTAATTTTTTGGAAAGGATCTGTATATATATATATATGGCGTAATCCAAGCCCTGAGATGCCAAGTTGACATGAAAATACTGAAATCTTCAATGTTGCAGTCAAAGGAAGATAGTTTAAGGTGGAAATGGTATCCTGTTTATTTATGTGTACTCACTGTACACTTATTTCAGTGTACTTGCCCGTGGAGTTGTGCTTTGTTAACAAACTCACATCAGCTAGGGAAGATGAAATGCATCATTTAGTTGAAAATGCAAGACACAGGTTTCAGACCCTAGCACCACCAAATAAGCCCAGCCCTGTTTTGCAAGTACCAAAACATTCCCTCAGAAGCCAACTTAACAAATAAAAAGGCACTTTGTTTCTGTATATATATATATATATATATATATATATACACACACATACATACATATGTACACACACACACACACACACACACACACACACACACACACACACACACACTGTATATATATATATATATACAGTATATACAGTATACTGTATATCATTCAGGTCCACTCCACTCTCCAAAATATATTTTCAATTAATGTCACCTACAAGTACATTTTAAACATATTTCTAAACATATTAAAGTATGTGTGAATAGTAGGCTATATATATACAGTATATCCTATAATAAGAATGAGAAGTGTCCGTGTGTGCGTGAGTGAGCAGAATCTTGGCCGGCCACAGCTATGCCGTTTTTTGTACGATTGGGCTGAAACTTTCAGGGGGTGCAAAGAGCACCCATGTGGCTGACCTGAGAGCCAGATTTTTTAATTCGGAGATTGCCCTAATTTGATGTCATCAGTGATGATGTCATCAGTGATGTCATCCTTCCTGGCTAAGGCCACTATAAGTTCAGTGATGATGTCATCAGTGATGATGTCATCCGTGATGATATCATCAGTGATGTCATAGAGTAGGCGAGGCCGCTCAGCGGCTGAGCTGCGTATGCGACGTGCAGTGGGCGAGCTGCAGGGCAAGAGAGGCCGCGAGCCCGTGCAGCGGGCGAGGCTGCGAGCGCGGGCGAGCCTAGGAATCGAACGCACGTAGCGCGAGATTGCTAATATAGATAGATAGATAGATATAGATTTTTTAATTAGGTAATTGCCCTAATTACCTAATGATGATGTGATGTCATCAGTAATGTCATCAGTGATGATGTCATCATCCTTCCTGGTTGTTATAAGTTCAGTGATGATGTCATCAGTGATGATGTCATCCGTGATGATGTAATCGGTGAGTCAGTTGCACTCCCTTATGGAATAAAAGAAAAGCTAGGTGCAAGCTAACAAGCTAGCTTGTGGCTCGCAGAATACAATGTTGCAGCTGTTTTCAGCCAATAAGGAAGAAGTGAAATTTCCCTCCTTGGTGAGGAAAGGACGGTAACAGATTACAAATCTAACTTTCATTGTTAAATTCTAATCTTAAAACATTAACATGAAATACAACCTTACATAGTAACATTCCTTTTATATCATATCTTTATACAACAGAATACCTATGAAAATGTACAATTTCACATTAGGTTGATCAATGGTTAATTTTACAGTATATCAATTACAATTATCTATATCTTGTTAATTGAATTTGAGGCAGAGGGTTGTTGCTGGGTCAATATTTCTGAGCAAGTTATACAAAATGTCCTTGTATAAATATAAAACATATCAGGCTTTATTACTTATTTTTGCATTGTATTTGCTACGTCAAGATGTTGCTTACTAGCATGATGCGAGAACATCTACATGACAGTCTCTTTATTGTCTCCCTTTTTGTCAAACTCCCCACATGAAGAAAACTTTTAGCATTGACATTAATTATAATCTGTCCATGGATCCTAGCTGGGATTCTCTGGATGCTCCCAAATCCTGGAAGTATAGGTAAAAGGGGAAGTAATAGGGAAAACAGTGTAAGTATTGCCTAATATGGAGACAACATGCCTTTGAATGTATATGATGGTACATGTATAAAATGGTATTATGTATGTATGTATGTATGTATGTATGTATGTATGTATGTATGCATCTTTACTTACATTGGGTAGTGTGGGCTTGTGCATCTCTCTTTGTTGATAGTAAGCAGAAATTATGCAGTTTCTCCTGTAACACAGACATAACATAATGTCATTTTCCTATACGGATGCACACGGATGTGTAACGGGTCCCAGGCTTGGTACTGTTGGCAGATTATAGATAATCCTGGATACAGTAGAAAAAGACGGAGACAGGATACAATGTGACTGTTCTGTCAAAGCAAATGGATTAGGATTTATTTCTTATCTCTGCTTTATCTTGTGTGTTTTTTCTGTTGTTTATCAAAATAACTCAAAATAAATTCAGTTTTGTATAACAACAAAAATAAAACATTTTCTGTTCCATATTATATGCACGTCTGTCTTTTTCTCATCTACCTAGGCCTACATGTCTTCTCTTTATATACACCATAGTCTTAAACAAAATTAAGGCTGTTTGAAGGGACGATCTACAACCCCACTGCCTTGTAAATATCTATCACAAATTACGTGAGGCAGCAGATATAAGTGGAACAGTGTGCAGCTTAGTTCTTACAGATTTCTCTAAAGCGTTCGACAGAGTTGACCACACGCTAGTAGTTACTGACCTGTGGGAGTTAGGAGTTCGCCCAGAGCTACTCCCATGGGTCTGCAACTTTCTGACAGAAAGACGGCAGCATGTGAGGTATCAAACTAGCCTTTCTGAATGGGCCACTCTTTCCTGTGGCCTACCACAAGGGACAATTTTGGGTCCACTATTCTTCCTTGCTAAAATAAATGGTGCCACATTATCAGCAAGAGCCGAATGGTGGAAGTTTGTGGATGAGTTAAATCTATTAGAGGTTAGAAAGATAAAGGAACCCAGTATCATACAAAATGATCTGGATGAGCTATCAGCCTGGACAGAGGCAAACAGGATGAAACTGAACCCCCTTAAGTGCAAAGTACTCAATGTCTGCTTTGCAAAGAAGCCACCCCCCCCTGCCCGACTTGAGTATTGGTGGTGCTGTGTTAGAGAGCGTGCCATGCCACTCAGCTCCTTGGGTTGTGGGTGCAGGCAGACTTAAGATGGGACATGCAGGTGAATGCAACTACAAAAAAAGCAAATCAAAGCATGTTCATCCTAAAGAGACTGCAAAAGTTTGGCATCCCAACAGATTATCTGAAGACAATGTACATCCGCCCAGTACTGGAGTATGCGGCGATCGTGTAGCACTTCAGCATAACCAGCAAACAGAACCAGGCCCTAGAAAGAGTCCAAAAAAGGGCACTCATGATCATCCTGGGTTCTGACTACAGATCCTACTCTGAGGCCTGCCAGACCCTCAACATCCAACCTCTGCAGAAGAGACGAGAGGAGCTGTGCCTGAACTTTGCACTCAAACTCCAAAGTTTCTCTAGCTGGCTCCCACCAACGTGCGCTGAGAGAGAAGGAGCAAGGACAAGACCAGGAGCACGGTTGAGAGACATCAAGTGTACAACAGAGCGCTACAAAAAGAGTCCTATACCCTCCATGGTCAGATTGCTGAATGGACACAAATAAGAGCAATTCTGTGTTACTGTGTTTCTGGCTTTACTGTGCTTTTTAGATATTTTTAGATATTGAACGAATTTAATATTCAATATGTATTGTGCACTGCAATTCAGTTTGCTCATTTTAAACTGCCAGAGTGCATTTTAATGACACATGTATTTAAATGTGTAAATAAAGGACATATAAAATTAAGCTTTATAAAAGAATGTATTTGACAATAGTTTACTATATTTATAGACTATTTTATCTTAACAGTAACAGAAAGACTGTTTAGCACCTGAGATAAACCAACACATTTCATAGCAACACAAACTAACATGACACAAATTAAATAACCTGTAACTCTTACACATGTGACCAGTGAAAACCTGGTAAGTGTTGTCAAGTGCCGTGGCACTGCCGACCACAACTGCGAACAATTGCTATGAGGCTAACACCTGAGTTCAAGCTAACCAGAGCTAGTTGCTAATAACACTGGAAACTAACTTTTTCATGCACCTGTTAGCTTGTACACATTGCTGTTCTCAGTAAGATCATTTACCAAAAAGAAAGGAATAAAGCAAATGGCATTGGCAAAAGCGCCATTACACAACACAAGGCAATCACTAGTTTAAGGTGCAGCTTAGATTAGTTACCAACATGCTTACAAATACCTTCATACTTCTCACAAAAACGACTTTTTAACTTTCTGTACTGTGTTGGGTGACAACAAACCTGGATTCAGACACACATACGGGCATTTTGCTGCATTTAGGGACAGGAGCAAATCCGAGGGTGCAAAGCTCCAGGCTTTCAACATTGAAACAGTTAGAAAATGTGGGTGTCATGGCACACATTCTGTGGCCTTCAAATTCATATTTTAGCACCACCTTGTGGCAGTTTGTTGTAAAACAGTGATAACTGTATAGTGTTTTCTTAGTGGTCAGTTCAGACCATGTGACTCATAGGTTAGAGGTCAACCAGGAAAAGACTGTAGTCTGCCAGTTTCTCCATGCCATGTGGTCAGACAGAAAGCTCCTCTCCACTTCCCCTTTACGTTTTGTGCCTTGGAGAGCCTTTGCTTGTAAGTTTGTTACTTTGTCTGTGTTCTGTGCAAATGTGCATATAAATAATTTGGAATTCATGTTTGGATTAAAAACGAACTATTATGTGATAATTTAATTAGCTAATGTTAAAAAATGCTAAGCTAGGCTAAATGTAGCTTCTTGTCATATCATGCTAACCTGAAGGTAGCTTATGTCATAGCATGTTAGTTGGTATGTTAGCTTCTTGTTGTAGCATGCTAGGCTAACGTAGCTTATTGCTATACTGGAGCATGTGCATGAAGGTTGTTTGTAGGCTAAGCAATGTACATTATTTTGTGCTGTATTTTAAGAACAGTCTGTAAACAAAGCATTGTATCTTTATTTATTTCAGTTTTACAAAAAAGACAAGAAACGAGAAGAGAAAAAGAACTCAGTAAAACATCTCAACTTTACACCCGTGTTCGACTTTCTCTGCATCTTGTGTGTTAGCTATCTGTCAGTTTGGGCGTATATGGAACACGCTCAAGGGACGGAATAGTAAAAAAGCAACCTCACAGCGGGCACTACAGTTCAAGGAAAAGTTCACCTCAGGCATTCCTCACCCATCATCACGCTTCATACGCCCAGACGGCAACAGCAATACATGATGGCAGGGAAGGAGCCTAAGGTTGGAGATTTAACGGAGCAAATCGAAGAATTGGAGACGAGATCCATAGCCTCCATTTCAACACAAGGATCAAGACGCTCCACAGCAAGCGTAGCCGCAGCTAAGGCTCGTGCCAAGCTTGAGGCCGCCCGAGCCAGAGCTGAATTTGTCAAGAAGGAATCTGAAGTTTTGATTGAAAAGGCTCAATTGAAAGTTACAGAGGCCCGTATGGAAGCAAACATAGCAGCTCTAAGGAATGAAAGTGAGGTAGCTGCAGCCATTGCAGAGACTAAAGTGCTGGAGGAAGCAGCTGTAAGTGAGCGTGGAGTGAAAAGCTCACTAGCTTCCGAACGAATTCGTAACTACATCCAGTGTCAGTCCAAGCTGGGGTCGCTAACTCCTGAGGGGGTCGAGCCATTTCAACCACCACCTATAGAGCCCATCATCCACGAACTCAGATCTGAAACACCATTGAGGCAGCATCGCTATACAACTCAAAGTGTTAGAGCTCCTTATGAAAAGCCTGATAATGAGGATACAATACAGCAGCCTCAGAGGTCACCGCCAGTGTTTCATCACGACCGCCCAGCGCCGCCATTCACCTCCTCACCTGTTAAGACACCACAGTCAGCGTTCAACAAAGATACCAACATGAGTGATGTCGCTAGGTACTTAGCGCGCCGTGAGCTCGTTAACTCAGGACTCACCAAGTTTGATGACCGTCCCGAGAGCTATTGGGCATGGAAGTCGTCTTTCATAAATGCAATAGAGGGATTGGACGTATCAGCTAGTGAACAGCTGGACCTTCTATCAAAATGGTTGGGAGAACATTCTGCACAACATGTGAGGAGGATTCGGGCCGTGCACGTAGGTAATCCTATTGCAGGCCTAAGGAAAGCTTGGGAGCGTCTGGAAGACTGCTATGGTTCCCCGGAGGTCATTGAGCGGTCTCTCTTTGATAGGATAGACAACTTCCCAAGGATCAGTAGCAAAGATGCCATAAAACTTCGTGAGCTAGGAGATCTCCTGCAGGAAGTGGAGTCCGCTAAATATGAAGGTTACTTACCTGGACTTACCTATCTCGACACCGCACGTGGTGTAGCACCCATAGTTGACAAGTTACCTTACGGTCTTCAAGAGAAGTGGATGGCTCACGGCTCACAGTACAAAGCTGTATATCAGGTTGCCTTTCCTCCATTCTCAGTGACTTCACCTGCAGAGAGGCACGGATACGTAATGATCCAAGCTTTGCAGTATCATCAGGAAACCCAAGTTCATCTAAACCGGAGCAGCCAGCCAAGAGGCAATGGAAAAGCTCAGTCTACACCCACAAGACAGAGGTCTTATCAGACACTGTGAGTCAGAGAGGCAGTTCAAGTACTAACTTTGATGATGTTGTCAAGCTCTGCCCACTTCATAAGAAGCCTCATCCTCTCAAGTACTGCAGGGGGTTTAGGAGCAAGCCTCTAGAGGAGCGTAAGGCCTTCTTAAAAGAAAATGGCATATGCTTCAGATGCTGTGCTGCAACCACTCATCTAGCTAGGAACTGCAAGGCAGCCATCAAATGTAAAGAATGCAACAGTGATGCTCATATTGCAGCCCTTCACCCAGGACCACCCCCTTTAATTTCAACTGAGTATGGCGGGGAGGAAGGAGCTGAAGCACTTCAACCTGCTGTCACTTCAAAATGTACCGAAGTCTGTGGAGATGGTGGAAGTGCCAGGTCCTGCGCTAAGATCTGCTTGGCGAAGGTCTACCAAGAGGGCCGCCGAGAGGAGGCAATCAAGCTCTATGTAATCCTAGATGAACAGAGCAACCGATCGCTTGCTAGAACCGAGTTCTTCGACCTGCTGAATGTCAAGGGAGCAAACACGGCATACACCCTACGCACCTGTGCGGGTGTGACAGAAACCACAGGGAGAAGGGCCACAGGTTTCATTGTGGAGTCCTTCGATGGAGTGACAAAGGTGAAACTGCCAACTCTGATCGAATGCAACAATATGCCAGACGACAGGGCCGAAATTCCAACTCCTGAGGCAGCACAGTGGCATGCTCACCTAAGGCCCATAGCTCATCACATTCCTCCACTGGATCCGGAAGCCAAGATTATTCTACTCTTGGGTCGTGACATCCTACAGGTCCACAAAGTGCGAGAACAACGGAACGGACCCAACAACACCCCTTACGCACAGAGACTCGACCTAGGTTGGGTCGTGGTAGGAGATGTCTGCCTAGGATCAGTGCACAAGCTTGCAGCTGTAAGTACGTACCGCACCCATCTACTTGACAATGGACGTCCTTCCCTTCATCCTCCATGTCCCAATCGGTTCTGCATCAAGGAGAAGTTCAGCGTCAAACCTCCGCCTGAAGTTTCTCTATCATGTGACACACTCATCCTCGACGACTGTGCCATAGGGAGCACCATCTTTGAAAGGTCAGAGAATGACGACAAAGTTGGACCATCTATTGAAGACAGGCTCTTCCTGGAAATCATGGATAGAGAGATGTTCAAGAATGACAGCAACAGTTGGGTGGCACCTCTCCCGTTTAGAACACCACGCCAGCGTCTTCCCAACAATAGAGACCAAGCATTAACACGCCTAAATTCCCTTCTACGCACACTTGAGAAGAAGCCTGAGATGAAGACTCACTTTGTCACCTTCATGGAGAACATCTTCAATCGTGACCATGCTGAGGTAGCCCCTCCCCTGAAAGAAGGTCAGGAGTGTTGGTACCTGCCTATCTTCGGGGTGTACCATCCACAGAAGCCCTGTCAGATCAGAGCCGTCTTCGACTCCAGTGCGCAAAAACAAGGCATCTCTCTGAATGACGTTCTTCTTTCTGGTCCAGACTTAAACAACAGTCTACTTGGGGTTCTACTGCGTTTCAGACGGGAACCAGTGGCTGTGGTTGGAGACATTGAACAGATGTTCCACAGTTTCATAGTAAGAGAGGACCATAGAGATTTCCTTCGTTTTCTTTGGTTCAAGGATAATGACACCAGCAAAGAGATCATCGAATATCGCATGAGGGTGCACGTGTTCGGAAACAGTCCGTCTCCTGCTGTGGCCATTTATGGTCTTCGACGCGCAGCTGCCTATAGTGAAGAGGAGTACGGCTCAGATGCCAAGCGCTTTGTTGAGAGAGAGTTTTACGTCGATGACGGACTTCTGTCAATGCCCACAGCTGCTGGAGCCATCGACCTGGTATCACGAACACAGGAGATGCTCGCCCTCTCAAATCTGAGACTCCACAAGTTTGCCTCTAGCAGCAAGGAAGTAATGGAAGCATTTCCCGCCGAAGATCGTGCGAAAGGACTCAAAGACCTCGACCTGGATGTGGATCCTACTCCTATCCAACGCAGCCTCGGGCTGAGCTGGGACCTGAAGAGGGACATATTTACCTTCCGTGTAGCTGACACGAAGAAGCCTTTTACACGTAGAGGGGTACTCGCTACTGTCAACAGTCTCTTCGACCCACTCGGGTTCGTCGCACCCATCACCATCCAGGGAAAATTCCTGCTCCGGGATTTATCAAGTGAGGCTCTTGACTGGGATTCCCCCCTTCCTGAAGAAAAGGAACACGAATGGAGCACATGGAGAAAATCACTGCATGATCTCAAGCAGTTGGAGATTCCCAGACCATATGCTGCCGCCACCCTGTCTACAGCCCTGAGAAAGGAACTTCACATTTTCTCTGATGCTTCCGTCCAGGCGATTGCAGCAGTGGCATACCTTCGTGTCATCGACAGCGAAGGAGCATGTCACATCGGATTCGTCCTTGGTAAGGCAAAGCTAGCACCACGAGTTGCTCATACGATTCCTAGACTGGAACTGGGAGCTGCTGTTCTAGCTGCAGAGATAACAGACATGGTCACAAGCGAACTAGACTTCACGCCAGATGCCGTGGAGTTCTACACGGATAGCAGAGTTGTTCTGGGATATATCTGTAACCAGACAAGACGTTTCTACGTGTACGTCAGCAACAGAGTGCAGCGTATCAGAAAGGTCTCAAGCCCAACACAATGGCATTACATCTCTACAAAGCATAACCCTGCAGACCATGCCACTCGCTCTGTACCAGCAGCTCTGTTGAACACCACCACCTGGCTCACAGGACCCGCCTTCCTGTCACAAACCAGAAAAGAACCATCTCTAGAAGAGGAGAGGTTTAACCTCATCGATCCAGATACAGATGCAGAAGTTCGTTCTCTCGCTACCACTCTATCTACTGAGAGCTCCTGTCTGGGATCCCAGCGCTTTGAACGATTCTCTTCATGGAGGTCACTAGTGAGAGCCACAGCTTCCCTCATACACATCGTCCAGTCTCGTAAGACCACAGATGGTCAGGACGGAACCTGCAGATCGTGGCACCACTGCGCAAAGCCTCGCACAGTGGAGGAACTGCTGCAAGCAGAAGCAGTCATAATCAAGACTGTGCAGAGAGAAGCCTACAAAGAAGAGCTTGCCTGCATCGCCAAGGGAAAAGACATTCCAAGGAACAGTGCTCTGAAAAAACTGAACCCTTATCTGGATGACGAAGGCCTTCTAAGGATAGGAGGTCGGCTTAAGCATGCCGCTCTGGACTACAAAGAGAAGTTCCCTGTGATCATTCCAGGCTGCAGCCATGCCGCAAAACTACTTGTGGAACATTACCACGATCGAGTCAAGCACCAGGGTCGTGTGTTCACTGAAGCCGCTGTTCGCACCGCAGGATATTGGATTGTTGGAGTTAGGAAGCGTATCAACAGCATTCTTCACAAGTGCGTGATATGCAACAAGCTTCGTGGGAAGGCAACTGAGCAGAAGATGGCGGACCTACCCATCGATCGCCTGAGCACTGAACCACCATTCACGTATGTCGGGCTAGACGTGTTTGGCCCTTGGACGGTCGTTGCACGACGTACACGAGGAGGGCAGGCGCAAAGCAAGAGATGGGCCACACTCTTCACTTGTATGAGCACTCGTGCCATACACATCGAGCTGATCGACTGCATGGATTCATCCACTTTCATAAATGCCTTGAGAAGGTTTTTCGCTCTGCGAGGCCCCGTAAAACAGATTCGCTCGGATTGTGGGACCAACTTCATAGGGGCCTGTAAAGAGCTGGAAATCCTGCTGACTGATCCCCATGAACCCAGAGTGAGGAAGTACCTTAGCAGAGAGGGCTGTTCGTGGGTCTTCAATCCGCCGCATGCATCCCACATGGGAGGAGCCTGGGAGCGGATGATAGGTGTCTCCAGACGCATCCTTGATTCCATGCTGCACCAGACTAGCCCCTCTCGCTTGACACATGATGTGCTGTCTACCCTGATGGCAGATGTCACAGGAATCGTCAATTCACGGCCTCTTACTCCCATTTCGACAGACCCAGACTCACCTTTCTTGTTGACTCCAGCCATGCTCCTCACGCAAAAGGTCTGCACTCTCCTTCCACCCCCAGGCGACTTCAAGGAAGCTGACCTCCATAGACAACAATGGAGGCAGGTGCAGCATCTTGCCAACACCTTCTGGAGCAGATGGAGGCGTGAATACCTGACAACGCTTCAGAGCCGATCCAAATGGCAAGAAAACCGGCAAAACCTGAAGGAAGGTGATGTGGTCCTTCTTAAAGATGCTCAAGCCAAGCGCAACGAATGGCCCATGGCTCTTGTGACCAAGGCAATAGCTTCCAGTGATGGACGAGTCAGAAAGGTCGAGCTCAGGGTTGCAAGGCATGGGACAATCAAGACATTCTTCAGACCGATTTCTGAAACAGTTCTTCTTATGCCAACCAAAGACTGATATTTATTTATTTCCTGTGGACATTCCTTGTAATCACAGTTTGTTAGTTAGTGGTATCTAATTAATACCAAGCGGGGAGTGTCATGGCACACATTCTGTGGCCTTCAAATTCATATTTTAGCACCACCTTGTGGCAGTTTGTTGTAAAACAGTGATAACTGTATAGTGTTTTCTTAGTGGTCAGTTCAGACCATGTGACTCATAGGTTAGAGGTCAACCAGGAAAAGACTGTAGTCTGCCAGTTTCTCCATGCCATGTGGTCAGACAGAAAGCTCCTCTCCACTTCCCCTTTACGTTTTGTGCCTTGGAGAGCCTTTGCTTGTAAGTTTGTTACTTTGTCTGTGTTCTGTGCAAATGTGCATATAAATAATTTGGAATTCATGTTTGGATTAAAAACGAACTATTATGTGATAATTTAATTAGCTAATGTTAAAAAATGCTAAGCTAGGCTAAATGTAGCTTCTTGTCATATCATGCTAACCTGAAGGTAGCTTATGTCATAGCATGTTAGTTGGTATGTTAGCTTCTTGTTGTAGCATGCTAGGCTAACGTAGCTTATTGCTATACTGGAGCATGTGCATGAAGGTTGTTTGTAGGCTAAGCAATGTACATTATTTTGTGCTGTATTTTAAGAACAGTCTGTAAACAAAGCATTGTATCTTTATTTATTTCAGTTTTACAAAAAAGACAAGAAACGAGAAGAGAAAAAGAACTCAGTAAAACATCTCAACTTTACACCCGTGTTCGACTTTCTCTGCATCTTGTGTGTTAGCTATCTGTCAGTTTGGGCGTATATGGAACACGCTCAAGGGACGGAATAGTGGGAATTGCCATCTTTTTTTGAAAACACCCGCTCTCAATCATTAGAATTGGTAACAACGCTAAATAAAGCAGTTTGTTAAAACTCACCGCTTTTCCAATGGAGCTCGGCGGACACAAACAAAACAAAGAAACGTAGTGATATCCTTACACTTTGGACACTTGTCTTTATTCTTGTCTTTCTTCAGTATTTTGTGATTTGGTGATATTTCAATCATGAGAAACTCATAGGAAAGATTAATAAATGTTAATGAACCAATGAACAGTTTAAGTGTGGTGTATGACTCCATGATATGATGACGTGACACCAGCTGGTGTTTTGACCCTCAATTAGGCCTAGGGCATTTTTCTGATTTTTACAGATTCTGAAATGGCAGACTGTAAGCTTTCAAATGATGTGTCACACATTGTAATCTGAAAAAAATTGAAGGAGATATGCTTATTTGATTGTTCACAATCTGGGAAGGTCTGGGGAGAAGAAACCTGAGAAAACCCCTCTCAAAGATTGTGAACTTTTCACACCTGGATGAGCCAGGCAGGGGGGAGTTAACAATGGCTCCTCATTTACATTGACCACTCCCAAACCATTAAGCAGTCAGTCTCTGTCACTAAGAATGACAGATGAGAGAGAGAGAGAGTGCACACAACTGTGGGTAATTTATTTTCACTATTATTCCACTATTATTATCCATAAGTAACAGAATAATAGATGGTCATGGGTGTCATACATTTCTGTATTAAAATATCTAAAAGCAAAAATGGGGGTCTGCGGTCTATTTTTAGGTGAAGTTTTGATGTGAAAGTTTGAGAACTATTGACCTTTTCCTTAAAGTTGTAAGCAGAAAACATATACCATTCAGTCAGTGAAAATGTGAAAATAAACTACAAAAATATTATCCTAAAAAGGCATTTATTATAACAAAAGGCATTTAATATAAAACCAATATTCAGTAATACCAGAGATGCTCACAGGTCATTTTTTGCAAGTTAAAGTCAAGTCAAGGAATAGCGTGGTCCTCTGCATAGTTTGCTATGAATGTAACGACTCTTTTGATGTCATCATAGCCGAGGTAATTCTTGTTTGTGCTGGTTGTGTCTTCCTCTGCCGTGGGACCAATCCATTCTCTTTGTAGGATTTGATAAGGGCTTTCAGAAGCTTTGTGCTGATGCTGGAATAAACAAAATAAAACATTAATAATCAGATTTATATTTTTTGAAACAGTCTTTATCCTGACATTATAGCCTAAGCTAGTTTGCAATGTTTGTCCCTTGCTTAGGCTATAAATGTCACGATATATAACAAAGACTGTTTCAAAACTTTCAATCTGTTTCAATAAACTCTTTCAATAAACTAAATCTTGTTTGTTTGCAAGGTTAGAATAACACTAGCGACTATCAGCTTACAAAGAGTATTTAATGCAAGAGTCGGAATTTCAGTCCTGAAAAACAATAGCGCGAACGCCATTTTGGCGCGCAACAAACAAAGACGACCCAACATGGCGGGTCTGCACGTTTGCACACATAGGTTGCCGCCATTTTGACAATGACCAACAATGCCATGAAGATGGCAGCTCTACACGCTTCTCTTGCAACATACTATCTTTGTACTGTAAACATGGGCACGCTCTCACACTATCTCACACAGACAGACAGACAGACACACACACACACACACACACACACACACGAGTTAAGATAGATATGAAACTCACCCAAACGCAAAGCAGAAGGTCTCACGGCAAACAACAGTCGCCTTAACCATGTATTGCGTTCGGTTCTTTTGTCGCTTTTTATTCACTTGCTTTGTGGCTTGAGTCATGTCAGAATCATTCGTCAAAGCGTGATACACAGCCATAATAGCGATATCTCTACATTCTGGCGACATAGCAGAGTAATCCAGCCTCGTGTTGTAAATGACGTTGTCACAAAGTTTCTTACTGCAGGAGATTGGCTGGTGAATAGAGTTCTCTTTACGCCTGGCCTGGCATTTGCAGTCAAAGTTCCGTATTTTCTCGATTTCCTGATCATAATCTGTGTCCACGGTTATGGGATCCACTGATGTTAAAATCGCTTGCACGCTTTCAATGACTGCGCTGTCGGGCATGATCTCCGCCTCGTCTGGGTCTGGATCTGCCACCACGTCTTCAGGAAAATATTCTTCATCGTCCTCATCGTCGCTTTCATCAGCGCCCTGTGTGCCGCCGGTCATGTAATCCAGGACATACGAATTCATCAATTCTTCACTGTCCATTCCACCTGGAATGGTGAATTTGTTGAGGAGAGCAGCAACGGCAGAATCATTTTTCTTCATTTTCGCCTGGTGCTTGTCCATCTTGTCTCAGTCTCAGTCAGCTGTTGAATGTTGATGTTGTGTACAGCTCAGGTGGCTACTGAATATTTATGCTGGTGCGCGTCCTATCGCGCGCCGTGATTGGCGGATAGAAACAAAGGCCGGCCGACACCCAATCGATACTACTTATGCAAATCCAAGACACAGCCTGGCTCACTCCCGTCTCCTTGACAAAACAGGGACTTTTATTTTACAAAATTAACGCATTTAATGACCCCAAAACGTCTTCATTTTATATGGAATGGATAGTTCAAATAATATATTTTGTACTATTGGGAAAAAGAAAAAAAAACATTTTTTCAAGAAAATACTTTTGACGCTCTGCTGTGAAGAACGGCCACGGCCGAATTACGGTCCCTCTCGCCAGCTGGTGTCACGTAGATAATGCGCCCATAGGGATTTCTACAGGAGCCATGACGTTGGTGGTGATCAGGGGAGGTGGTGATCAGGGGAGGGGGTGGGGCGAAACAACTGCTGCAGTGATGATGATCAGCAGCTGAGGATGCCGGCACAAATGTGAGTGATGATGACTGCACAAATGTGAGTAATGACGTAGTGACGTGGGCTCTATATACTACCAGAAGAAAGGGGCAGTTGTGACGTCACTAAATGATGCTGTAGAAGTCGGTCTTACATGATTTAAACATAGTCAAGACAACACTTATTTTCTTATGACTGTAAAAGATTAGTTGGGCATATTGTTTTAACCATTTTCGTATCACAGATGCACAGGCATGCATGCACACACGCACACACACACGCACGCACACACACACACACACACACACACACACACACACACACACACACACTTTCTCTTACTTGCTCTGTATGCCTCCACCTGGAGGTAATCCGGGGATGACAGTGGATGCCAGGACTGTGAGGACAGACAGCAGGTCAGGCTCCTCCCCTCTGGCACACAGCTCTTCATAAATCTCTATTCAAATGTCACCCAAAACAAAAACACACAAGCAAATACATGAGCACATTCAGTAGGGCTGCACGATATGATAAAAAAAATATATCATATTGCGATTATACTGACGGATATGGCGATTGCGGTTGGTATGTGAAACGATTTTAGTGGGAATGGTATTTTTAGTTTTTTTCGTTTTCACTGAAAAAACTGTGGTCTGTGATATACTTCTGTGCCAGCCTCAACTTGGAGCCTTACCGGCGGCAGCTAGACACTCGTACATAGTCGTACGTAGTACACTCGAACTCTCCCCATCTACATTATATTAGAAGTATATTTAGGCCTTAATAAACAAGCATGTTCCCCTACGTCTGGAGAATATGATTCATAAGCCTGGGCATCTCTGCAGCACCACAATGCTTTATTGAATTGCAAATTGTGACACATTTTACTTTCATCAAATAATTGCAGGCTCCTGCGATTTAGTAGCAAATCCAGGATTCAAGATCCAGGATTTCAAGAATGTAAAGAATGAAGATGGAGAATAGGTTTTGATGGTCTACAAGCATTCATATTTGTATGAGAGGTAATTGTTACTGCCCATTGTTACTGGTAATTGTTCTTGCTTTTCATGATCTAATGAACCAGGACAAGTGCAAAGGAGTTTCAGTTCTATGTGTTTGAACCACAAAAAAAAACCCACAAGAAAACCAAAGGGGTATCAGACATTATTTAAATATTAAATCGACAAAAACAAGTTCCTTGACTGTGTAATTGGCATCACAGTGACCGCCACATAAATCTGCACCTGCTACTTTAGACTCCAGCAGGTCCTCCAGCTCGGCCTCCTGGTGTAACGCCTCTGCTGAAAGCTGGGGGGCGCCAGGGAAGCACAGCAGGATGATGCTGATGTTGTCCAGGCTTCCCTGTGGACCAGAGACAGTGAGAGGTGAGAGCTGATGGCTGGCTGACCTCACACATTTGTGACATTTCAGCATTTGAAACGCTATTTTAGTCTGGGTGAACCGTCTCAGAAACAATAAGATCAATTTCCCCTCAAGGATGTGAATGCCAGTGTCCCGTTTCCTAGAGACTGTAAATGAAGTGTGGAAGAAACAGTGACATTTTCAGGCCATTGGCTGACGCCCTGTGATGTAACTGACACGACACACATGGCGGACAAATCGAGTGCAGCTTGATGGATGGCACACATGGGGCCCCGCCCATATTTATCCTCATGTGCTTGTTTGCGTCATCTCTAGAGAGAGAATATAAAATTGGCAATAAAAACCCATTTTCTAACATTCATTTCCTTTAGATGTATGAAGATGGTTGTTTGACTGATGGAATTGTTCTTCAAATTTCACTTAATAACACATGCACAGTTCTTCACACAGAAGATATACATGAGCTAAAACAAAAAGTTGAGGATAACAATAACGCTCAACAGCTTATCTCCATTGTGGTCCTTTTGGAGAAGATGGAAAGGTGAAAGCACTGGGGCAGCAGATGTGTAATGGCTAGAATGGCACACAGATGAACATACATTAAGCTCATATCAATACAAACAACAATAGCTCAACAATGTGTTAATTCACATCAATAATAAGCACCAGTATCAAAATAGACAAGACAATTACTGACTTATGATCATAGATTTCATTTTGAATTCTGTTTAACTTTCTTTTCCCAACTCCCAAATACTATCTCTTCTTTTCAAAATCGTTTTATTGTGCACTATTTACTTTGGTTTTTAATGCACAGTATCTAGAAATAAAGAAATAAAACTAGCTAAAGAGTATGGAATCAATAAAGTGCCATATGTATTTTGCTATTTCTATGAAGTCGGGTGTTATTTTCGTGTCAAGGGCAGGGCTAGAATGCATGTCACACTTTGTTGTTTGGGTGTTATGAAAGTGTGTCAAAAAGGGTCCCCAGGTCCCCCTTATAGAATCCCCCCCCCCCCCCCCCCCCATCATCTGGGCAGGACATAGTCTTGAATCCACTGGGCGGGGCCACTGAGGGCGGGGCAGCATCTTTCCATTTGAGCAAGACTGCACGTCTGGCCAAGAGTGAGGCAAAGGTGACCATGCGGCAGTCTGCAAATGTCATATGAGGATCGTCTTCATCAGAGCTACCAGAGGGTCCGGGTCCCAACTACTATCTCTAAGCTTAAATATAAAGTTTTTCCAACTGCTGATTGTCTCCACGGCTATAAACTGAAGTGTCCTTCCTGAACCACTTGAACCTCACTGGTCTGGAATAATTATTTAGAGACAGCACAGTGAACAATAGTTTGTGTGTACCATTAGTTCAACCTGAGAGACTCCAACATCGAACATCTATCCGAGGCTCTCAATGTGAGAGCGGTCAAGGTGAGTCTTCAAAGTGACACCCAGAATAGTCCTTAATAACCTTTGCTGACAGGTCTGCATTTAATTTGTCAGAGCATTGTACCATGATGACCAGCAGGAAAGTCAGACTGAGGCTGATGCTAAACTCCAGCTACAGTCACCATCACTTTTCTATCTTTAAAAATGTGATATTCTGGCAAAAAAAGGCAGAAAAAATTGTGTTGTTCTTTGGTTCTTTTTGTGATTAGGCTACTGTTTGGGCCTGACCCACTCCTGACATAATGGCTATCCAGCATACATCCTTTCTACCCAATTATCTGCTGATATTCTGGAGATATGCACTACATATACTTTGAACTGTACTTTTATCTTCATGAGAAACCTGTCATGCCGAGGCATCTGTATATAAAAAGAGATCACAAGGACGCCAAGGAAATCCCCTCGGGAGACCCCTGGCAGTCCCAGACCTCATGTTGAGAACCCCTGGTTTAATCATAATGTAATGAATATTGTGGTATGATAGCCTGTGTTACATACTGTCAAGAGGATAGGGATGTGCTTTTCCCCCCTCTTTTTTGTTCACTTTGTCTTGATTTGCTTTGTTTATGTTTGCCAAATCTCAATAGTGTGTACTTACTACTAGTGTGTATTTACTAAACACTGAAAACACAATTAAATAAGTTTAATCAGACACAAAAAAATCACAAGGACAAGCATCCTTCAGATCACTTATATACAAGAGAAAAAACAATGGACCCAATACACTCCCTTGTGGGACCCCATTCTGTCTGACAATCCTCCCAATATTCAAAATGTGTGTCTTATCACTGACCACAGCATTGTTAAGACCATTAGCTTCTAATTTAGATAGCAAGATGCTATGACTGGCTGTACTGACCTTATAGAGACAGAGATCAATGACCTGAGCACAGACGTCCCTCAGGTCGGTGCAGATGCGCAGGCGGCTGTGGATGAAGGCACACAGCTCCTCGTTGGTGATCGTGTCCCACACCCCGTCGCAGGCCAGCACCAGGAACTCATCCGCTGGTGAGCGCTCCACCACGTACACCTCTGGCTCCGGGGAGACCATCTGCTGGCCGGCCGACCGGTGCTCCGCTCCCTTGTAGCTGAAGTCCCCCAGGGCACGGGACACAGCCAGGGAGCCGTTGATCCGCTGGATGGACACCGAGCCGCCTGCGCTCTCGATGCGCTCTCTCTCCAGAGGGCAGTAGGGCTTGTGGTCCTCGGTGGAGAAGCAGACCTGCCCAGACCGGCACAGCATGGCCCTCGAGTCGCCACAGTTGGCAAAGTAGATGTAACACGGCGAGATGAGAGTGGCCACCACGGTGGTGCCGCCCCTCTCCCAGCCTTCCCGGCGTGCCACAGTGTGCAGGTGCTTGTCCGTTTGCAGGAAGCCTTCTATAATGCCTCCTCTCACCCGCTCAGGGTCGTCCTCTGGGCCCATGCCACCTGGGGCCACAAATACATACAGAGTGGAAACACTTAGTGTTATCTAAAGCCAAGAGTCCCATGAATATACTGAATCATAGCAATATATAACAGCCAAGAGTCCTGGCTGAACCCAAGGCCAAGACAAACAGGCTGAGAAACTCAACTCTGCATACTGCAGTTTGGCTCTTTAGTTGGCCGCACAAATATCATAGCATGGCTACCATGACTGCTACCTGTCCTTGCTGCCCTGAAATATTTTAACCCTGTAATTGTTTTGTATGTAGCCTATCTTTTTATATTAGTAATTGTTGTTGTGTGAATTGTAAAGTTCTGCAGTTTTTCAGTGGGGCCCAGCCTTCACCGCAAGCATGAATTAATAAAATAAAATAAAATCAAAAAAATCATGAATAAACTGAAACTGAATCATAGCAATATATAGCAGCACAACTTAACAGAATAAAATAATCAATCATGATGTTGATGACTAATGACAAGAAGCTTTGCTATTTCCCCTATGTCCCCCTGCAACAACACAAAAACTCAAACACAGCTGAGCATCACTGCAATGAATCACTGCTTCCTGTTCTCTTATAAAATGTCTGTTCCAGCATATTGATAATATAGCGAGCCTGAATGACTGTAGTATAAACACATTCATTCATTTCAATTCCATGTGTTTCACCTGTAGCCAGGACCTGACTCAGAAGCTGCTGGGAGCAGTACTGTGCCACGCTGCTGCCGGCGTGCCCGTCGAACACGGCAAAGAAGCTCCAGTCGGCCAGCTCGCCGCCCAGCTGTGGCACACAGTTGTGGAAGTCCTCCATGTTGGCCCTCCAGCCCTGCATGCTGCCCAGGGCGTAGGTGAGGCCCCAGCGGGAGCAGCCCTCCTCCATCAGCTTGTCCAGGACGGGACGGTCCAGGTAGGGGCTGGGCATGACCTCGTCCCCCTCCCCCTCTCCCGGCTGCCCGCCTTCCCCTGCTGCTCCGCGGCCCCCCTTGAAGAAGGAGCTGACCCTCTTCTCCGTCTCTTTCACCAGCTGTCGCACGAACGCCGGCATCTCCACGCTCCCCTTCCTGGCTGTTCTCATGGCTCTTGTGCACCGCAGCCGGTGCGTGGGAAGCTTCTTTGCAGTGCGTGGGAAGCTTCTTTGCGGTGCCTGCCGGATGTGTGTGGCCAAGGATGGAGGGCCGAGCTGGGCCTGTGCGTGTCTGTAGAGCCCTGCTGCCGCTCCAGGGCTCAAAGCATGGCTGCCTAAGCTGATGGATGTCCTCTGTGCTGGCTGCTGCTCACCCCCCTCGTTTTGCTCATCTCCTTCCTCTCTCCTCTCTCTCTCTCTGGAGACCTCACTGCTCTGCACTCCCTCCTCTGCTCATCCTTCCCTCTCTTGTTTTGCCTCCCCTCTGTCGTGCTGCTGTCTATTTCACCTTCTCCCTCCCTTTTTTCATAGCTCTTTTCTTTTACCAGTCCCCCCCTTGCCTTGTTATGTTCCCTGCCTCCTCTCTGATTGGCTGGTTATTTGTGTACACCAATCTTTGCGCAGCATACATTACCGCCATCATGTCTGAGCTGCCCCGCTCCACCACTCCCCCTCGCTCTGCTCTTATCTGCAACTGTGTTTTTCATCCCGCTCCTCCCACATCTTTGCTAATCTCAAGCTTTGATTGGTCTGCATTACTGGGCTTCCACTGTGGATTACAGGCCTGTCAGCCATTTAACACACAGCGCTACACGTGTGGCTGGCTGAGGGAAGAGGAGAGTAACAGACAGCAAGAAGGGGGGTGGGGGGTGGGAAAGGTTAATCTCATCATGCACTCAGGTGCTCCCTGTTAACTGATATTTCACTTTAGTTCATTAAAAATGGTTAGTGCACATTCCTCCATAGGAATTTATGAGTGATCAATCATCACTCACCAACACCGGCAGCCCTGGAAACCTGCAGCGCTGCTTTTTATCTGATCCTTTTTATTGGTAATTTACGTGGCAAAGTAAGGGACTGGATGTGGTTGTTAATTAACGAGTTAAATGTCAGCCTTTTCCATTTTAGTTTTAAATATGTGCTGACATACTGTACATTGTCAGCGGTTCTCAAACTTCTTCATGTCAAGGACCCCTAAACTGACACAAATTAGACCACAGACCTCCATTTGATGTCTTTTTAAGCCCAATGAGTGCACAGGGCCCAGGTGCACCCAATCAGCCTAGCGACCCAAATACCAGGCTCCTCCAAGACAGGTCTAGGACAGTGGGAGGGTCATCACACTTTTAGTTGTTACAATACTTATATTTGGAATTCTAGTGAAAATACATTATTACCCTTTTTTGCTGGGGACCCCCTGGAACACCTTCTCCCTGACCCCACTTGTCTTTCAGAACCACATGATCTGACACAGTCTGGCATCTATGTTGCCATTCTTCACCAGTCCACCAGATGGCCTGAGACTTTTCTCCCTTCTGGTTCCTGTGCTCCTTCCCTAGCCTAGGTAAACCCAGCCCCCACGTGACCTGCTCTCTCAGTTCCCAGTCACTAGTCACTTGTGACTGTAAGCAGGGTGAGCCTGAGAGCAGGTCACTGGGGGCTGGGTTTACCCAGGCTACTCCTTCCCCAGCCTGCTTTCCCCTCCACACATGCTCTGCATCAGGTCTCGTTAGGCCTGCCCTGCTCTCTCCACATCGTTCAGTGCCTCACCAGCTGTCCCTTGTTGAGTTAATTTGCTAGTCCATTATTTAGGTTCTCAGCCACCCACTTTTCTTTGCTAGTTTGTTAGTCCTGTCTAGTCTTGACTAGTCTCAACGCCAGACCCATGAGAGTTCTTATGCTGATACACTACGTTACTGCAGCCTGCAGATCTCTCTCTGGGTCTGGGACACTGCTCGCTCCAAACTGATGATGGAATCCTGACCAGTGATTGGTTGTCCCAGAAACCTGGGGCCACCAATCAGTAACGACTTTAGCAATCAGGCGTGCCAACCCAACCTGACTGTTGACTTGTGAAAACTAGCGGCATCAGGCTGCATAGCCATTGTTAGCTCACGCACACACACACACACACACACACACACACACACACACACACACACACACACACACACACACACGCACACACACACTTACTTTGCATTCTCATTATAGTCCTAGTTCTGATTCTGATACCCGTTAATACAGATTTTGTTACCCTGTAGTTATACTATAACTACAGTCTTGTTACCCCGTAGTTATACTATAACTACAGTCTTGTTACCTCGTAGTTATACTATAACTACAGTCTTGTTACCCCGTAGTTATACTATAACTACAGTCTTGTTACCCCGTAGTTATACTATAACTACAGTCTTGTTACATCGTAGTTATACTATAACTACAGTCTTGTTACCCCGTAGTTATACTATAACTAGTGTTGTTACCCTGTAGTTATACTATAACTAGTGTTGTTACCCCGTAGTTATACTATAACTACAGTCTTGTTACCCCGTAGTTATACTATAAGTACAGATCTTGTTACCCTGTAGTTATACTATAACTACAGTCTTGTTACCCCGTAGTTATAGTATAACTACAGTCTTGTTACCCCGTAGTTATACTATAACTAGTCTTGTTACCCCGTAGTTATACTATAACTACAGTCTTGTTACCCCGTAGTTATACTATAACTACAGTCTTGTTACTCCGTAGTTGTACTATAACTACAGTCTTGTTACCCCGTAGTTATACTATAACTACAGTCTTGTTACCTCGTAGTTATACTATAACTACAGTCTTGTTACCCCGTAGTTATACTATAACTACAGTCTTGTTACCCCGTAGTTATACTATAACTACAGTCTTGTTACCCCGTAGTTATACTATAACTACAGTCTTGTTACCCCGTAGTTATACTATACTATAACTACAGTGTTGCTACCCTGTAGTTACATGGTTATTTGCGGGCTGTATTCTAAAGTGTTCCCAAATCTTTTTCACAGCGGGGCATTCAAAAATAAGGTGGATAGGATGAACCACTCTCTCATTGGTGCTATGACCTGTCAGTCAATCAAATGGTGCCCCCTCAAAACAGCATGGGGGCTGCGAAGTAGTACAGACTAATTTATAGTGCACCAATTCAACGTCATATTTGAGTCTGGGGAGAGACTAAGTCTTGACTAGGGATGCACGATACTGTATATCGCCAATCATTTTTTAACATATTGGCATTGGTCCGATGTTGCAGTGTTAATATCGGTGATCAGTATCAGCCAAATCTTTCACATTGAGAGGAAACAATGCGGTAAATCTATAATTTATGGGGTTTTCCAAATGTTTTGGAAATAAGGAAATGCATTACTTTTTCAAATTCAGTGTTTACATGTGTTTTGCCATATGTACAAAATTTTATGATCATAGAAATGTTTTATTTTATTTTATACAGCTCATATAGTAAATAGTATCAGTAAATATCAATATCAGTTATCGGACATAACAGCAATGTTAATATCGGTTATGGATATCGGCCAGAATGATTTGAATGTTCTCTGTAATTCATTACATCATGATTGCACCACTGTTCTCTGTAATTCATTACATCATTTGAGATTGTTTTCCCATCATGCTAATGTGATTGGACTCCAGGTGTATGGTGAGCTGATAATAATTCATGTTTAATGACTAAAGCTCACTTCTCACTAGTTGAGGAGGAGATCTCTAAGTAATTAAAAAATGTTTTCATTAGATAACGATCTCATTTTCAAGATGTGATGTGTGGCTTGTGTTTGTGATCCAGGTGTATGACCTGAGAATAAGTTGCTGCTTGCAATAGGTTGAAATGTGCTGAAATTATGAAAAGATGTACTAAAATTATGCTTATTTTGATTGTATGCCTTTGTTTCTTTGATATAATTAGCGGAGGGATGTTTCCTGGCTCTCAGCATGGATTTATTTTGCACACATTCGAGATGTGATACATGCAATGTCTTGATCACTAAAACTAGTTTCAAATAATCATTCAAGCAATCTTATAAACTGATTGATTTGTCACAAATACTGAATGTTCTGTACTTTAATTAATGAAAGATGTAGCCTCTTTATTTCACCCTGCTAATGCTGGTTATGTGCTTGTTATCATGCCTACTTTGGTAATAGCATTAAACGCCTGTTTCTCACTCACACTTGGCAGAGAAGGCTTGTGGGCGCATGTAGGCCACCAACTGGCTGAGGTACCATGGGTCTCTCTCTCTGCAAGCCGAGGGGACCGTCTTCACTTAAGTACATGCTAACATCTCAAGTTCCCAATTTGTGTGTGTGTGTGTGTGTGTGTGTGTGTGTGTGTGTGTGTGTGTGTGTGTGTGTGTGTGTGTGTGTGTGTGTGTGTGTGTGTGTGTGTGTGTGTGTGTGTGTGTGTGTGTGTGTGTGTGTGTGAATTCTAACAGGGGGTATCCAATACAGGATAAAATTAGGCCAGCCGGGCCTTATATTGCTGACAGAGCTGGGATGGCCAAAAACAGCCTGGCGTGGCAGCCAGCAGTGGAAGACAGGGAAGCAGCAGGATCACCGCTGATATGGCCACCAAAGGTAAGAAAAGACACGGTGACAGCTCTAGGTAAAGTGAATGGGAACAGATATGGAGGAAATAAGTAGGAAGAGTGAAGCTGGCTGGTAAAGTGAATGGGAACAGACATGGAGGGAATAAGTAGGAAGAGTGAAGCTGGCTGGGACAGTGGTGAGAGGTAGGAGAGGAGGACGTGTCCATTTTCTACAGAGCAGGTGCCTTGATTAGAGATAGGCTGACGAGTCAAATGCTGAGCCTGACTCGCACTCGTCTTTCAGCCGGCAGACAGACGGGAGTGAATGAGAGCAAACTAAATGAGAAGCTGCCGCTGAGAGAATATCGTTGCTCATTTCATTCTGGCTGACTGGACCGATGACTCCACTGAGATTTCATATGGCTTAGTCTTGAATGGCTGAATGGACAGTAGGATTGTGTTTCAGGTGAAGGGCTTATAATAGAGAAGAAGTGTGTGTGTGTGTGTGTGTGTGTGTGTGTGTGTGTGTGTGTGTGTGTGTGTGTGTGTGTGTGTGTGTGTGTGTGTGTGTGTGTGTGTGTGTGTGTGTGTGTGTGTGTGTCTGCGTTTTAACAGTTTGTTCGGGGTCCAAATCCCCCCCGGCCTGCAAGCAAAGGACATTTTCAATTAACTTGATCAGTGTTGTCAGGGCCATTTTTGAGACTTCATTTAGAAAAACGTTGCTGTTACTGTAGGGTTAGAGCCAGGCTTAGGTTAAGCTTAAGAGTTAGGAATAAAAGTAAATCAGTAGAATAATTTTAGAGGAATAACAGCGCAAAGGTGTTTGTCATTCATGCTTCACCATACTGTTGTGAATCTGTCGCTTCAGCGGGCTGTCCAAACACAACTGGTTTGTGTGTGTGTGTGTGTGTGTGTGTGTGTGTGTGTGTGTGTGTGTGTGTGTGTGTGTGTGTGTGTGTGTGTGTGTGTGTGTGTGTGTGTTTGTGTGTGTGTGTGTGTGTGTGTGTGTGTGTGTGTGTGTGTGTGTGTAAGATTCCTGGATAGTAAGTAAGTAAGTAAAGGTTTATTTATATAGCACCTTTCAAGACCAGGGTCACAAAGTGCTGTACAATAGAAATACAACATGATACAGTACAGTATAAGAATTACAACAGTTTTACAACATAATAACAATTTAAAGTGCAACTCAGTACATACTACATAGTGTAATCACACCACAGGCACAGTGTCTAAACAAGGCCAGGTCGAAACCTGGCATACGGCCGGTGCATGGGATCGTCACCCATGTATACCCATACACATTTTAACAATCAACAGAACACATATAAGCCGTCATCTGATTTTCCACCTTTTTTCCCCTGTTTGTGTTTAGGGATGCAGGATAAAGATTTTCTTTTTTTTTTTAATCAATGCTGCAGCTGCACACTTACTGTTTAAACTTGAATTATAATTGTTGATTTTCTTTGTTCTTTGATGTGAATTTATGGCTTTTTGGCACCTATATGTAACCTTTTAAGGTTGAGATAATTGTATTATCATTATATGGTCCAAATATTTCAGTAAAGCACTTGAAACACTTGAAATATTCTTACTTGGGTGGTATCATTCTACTTGAAATGATGGTCAAATGTATTATTTTTAGTAAAATAACATGTCACGTGTGCAATGCAATATTTGTAATGGAATCATTATGGGACACGGCTAAGAGCCAAACTTAGCCATAGTTCCATAATGATTCCATTTGCATTGCACACGTGCTACACTATGCTAGCTAACGCTGTGCCAGGTATTAGCCGTGTCCCATAAAGATTCCATTACAAAACACGTTAACGTTAACGGTAGCCAAACGTTTTTTTGGTTACACAATGCATTGCCAGCTATCTCAAAAACTAATGTGACAGGATAAGGACGTTTGATATGTTGTTAAACGTGTTATTTTACACCGTTTGAAAGAATGAACCCACCTTGAATTCTTTGAACAGGTCTGCCATAAAAAGTTGAATGTAGGCTAAGTAAGCAGCAGAAGCACTATTGTTTTTGTTTTAAATACTTTGTGGCAATACACCAGTGGCTACATGCCACTGGTGTTGCACTGTCTGCACTCACTGCCATACAGAGTTGAATGTAAGAAGTAAGCAGAAGCACATTGTTTTGTTTTAAAGTTGAAGGCTACATGCCATTTGTTCATTGGAAATGGTTGCATACTATAATAAAGGAGATCTCACCACTGTTTACATGCTTTTCCGATCGGCTAACACGCTAGTTATAGCCTACTTAGCTCAGCTGTTAGCTACTTATCTTAGCTCTCTGCCTCGCGGTAAGATGTTCATGTTCCTTACGCATAACATTCATGTATATTTGCTGGAAGGGGAGACGTCTCCCGCTACTGTTGATGTCCAGAGACACTGGGAAATGTGTGTTTGTTTATTTGTTGCATCGCGTGTAACATTAACATGGGCGCGGACCCTCTGCGGCCGTGAGCGACTCTGTCAAGCTGAACAAGATCAGATCAGGGCAGACAGGAAGTCCGAAACCGGACATTCGTCAAATAAAACAAATTTCAAAGTAAACGCCCATCTTGATGAAAGGGTGCCAGGAGTCGTGTATGCAGCGATTGGGACACACATGCTCCCATAGGCCAGTGCAAGCACCGGCCTAAAAAGCAGCAGAAAAAAGGCAAGTTTTTAGGTGCCTTTTAAAACTCTCCACTGAGGTGGAATTCCTGATGGCAGAGGGAAGCCTGTTCCTGATGGCAGAGGGAAGCCTGTTCCAGAGTTTGGGGGCCACAGCAGAGAAGGCAAGCTCACCTTGTTTGTTGTAATCAGATAATTACCATTAGATTTGCACTAGTTAGGTTTCTCATTTGCGACGTCTGTTGTTGCATACAGGACTAGTAACTTCAACAGTGCAGACTGTGTGTGTGTGTGTGTGTGTGTGTGTGTGTGTGTGTGTGTGTGTGTGTGTGTGTGTGTGTGTGTGTGTGTGTGTGTGTGTGTGTGTGTGTGCGCGCGTGTGTGCGTGCGTTGCGTGCGTGCGTGCGTGCTTGTGTGTGTGCGTGCATGTACACACGAGACAAGACTGCACTGCACAATATAAAAGTCATGGCTTTTTATTTATTTGTGGAATGGTGCAACTGCATTATCAATTATTCAATTATCAATACATACAGCTTTTCCAGACCAATTTCAACAAAAGACACGAGCAAATAAAACATGCTCGATCATGTTCAAGATTTCCTTGGTTTTAATATAATAGGAGATTATGTTTAAAGTGCAATTCTGTTTATAGTTTATAGGAGGCTGCTGGAACATTTTACTCCCTACTAAGAAAAAGCAGAAGCACAGCTTCTTGCAAAATGGGAAATTGCGGCAGACAATAGCATGATTTTGTTGTTTTGCCTTTCTGCTTTGGATTTGGAATAGTGTGTGGTTTCACCATTCATTTGAATTGGTATGTAGTATAATATAGTATGTGTTCCTCGAGACTGAATCTGTATCTGCCTCTATAGTGGAAATGTAATTCAATGACTTTACAAATGGAGTCATTCAGGTCATTGGTAACTGTGTTGATGTCTGTGCTGTCAGAGTGCACAGCAGGATACACATGGTGCTGTGAGCTGCTAGTTGAGGCAGGATGATCAGTGTGGTTTGTGTGGTTGGACCATAGACATAAATAATATGGACGTAGCTATCCCATTACATTTCTTCTCCCTAGCGGAGTTCAAACGTTGGCCGTCACTATCTTGATTTTTCGTCAGCAGAGCGGGAGGGAATGGGTGGAGTCCTTCCACACCTCACATGAGATGGGAGTTTCCCAGATCCGCAGCTCCGCCTGCTATTGGTCCAAGCTGCACGATCACTGGACAAGCAAACTGTCAATCACCCCCTTTTCTATCATCTACTTTACTCCAAATGGGCGAGTTATATAAAAATTGACTCCCCTACAGTTGTTATGAAAAGGTGAGATTAGCTATAGAGACCAAAACCGTGTTTTGCCCTTCACTGGAAAGATGTTTAATCCTGTTACAAAGTCGGGCATTTTAACATGGAGGGAATGCCAACTGCTTTTCAATTCACTTCCGCATCATCAGAGGGAAGGGGGTGGGCTTGCCCATTGGGTTGGAAACTGGGGAACTGAACGTACATTTAAAGAGAAAGGTTGTTGACTGTTTTTGCTCTCCGTTATTATGAGAGGGGAAAACTCGACAGCCCATTGACTCGGTCACGACACATAGTATGCCATCTCGCACCAAGGTCTAGGGAGAGACCTCGCCCTGACCCGGAAGCCCTTCTTCAAGACTTCCGCACCTACATAACCCTGTAAGCTCCACCCACTTCAGCCTGACAGCTATGCGGGACCAATCAGGGAGCTTGTGTGCCGTGACATTTAGTAACAAAGATGTAGCCAAAAAAAGGGGAGAATCTCACTGATTATCATGTTGACGTGTCTCATGAGACCGAGGCGGGCGCAGATTTGGAGCGAGGCGCCGCAGTTGCTCTCCATCGACTGCACCCGACTGCACACTCCATGCATGATGGAAAATGCCTCAAGCTGAGCACTCATTGGTTCAACACAGATGTATCACACACCCACAGTGAAATGAAGAAACTTCATTTTATATCTATTCCAACATGTCACTCACGTCATTTTCCATAAATACCACCTGCTGTAATGCCTACATTCAAATTAAAATAAGTAACGTGAAGGTCTGGGTCGTTTGAGCAGTGATAGTGGATGACGCTAATGGACCTTTTAAGTTGTTTATCAATTGCCGTTAAACAAAACTGTAGAAGAAGAAAAAGAGCAGTTTGGCTTGTTGATGCCTCGCCTGACTGCACTCAGCTACTCTCGCCTCCTTTCCAGGCGGGCCAGAAGTCATCTCAAACGAGCCTACTGTCTATTTGACTGATGGCAACGTTTACACTGACACATTCTTTCTCTCATACTCATTGTATTATGTTGTAGTCAAGTCACTATATCTTGAGTCCAAGTCAAGTCTCAAGTCCCCAGTGTTTGCGTCCAAGACCAAGCCCAAGTCCGAGTCACCAAAGAAGAGTCCGAGTCAAGTCCAACTCAAGTCCCCATTACCTGAGTCTGAGTTACTGAACATGAGTGTGAATCCACACGTAGGTGTAACACACGTGCTGCTCTTGCACGTAATTGAATAATGTCATTGGTCAATGTCAATGGTATTAATATAGGTTACAAAAGAAGAAGATCAAAAAAGTCTTCATCAGTTAACAAGTCTGAATCGTCTCCAACTTCTGAGTCCGAATGCATGAATGCTCAAGTCCAAGTCCAAGTCTGAGTCATCAGTGCCAAAGTCCAAGTCCAGTCACAAGTCCTGGAAATGAGTCCAGAACTTGGCCTCGAGTCAGAGTCCTGGACTCGAATACTGCAACACTATACTCCCCACAGACAGTTTCTCATTGCTCACTCGCTCTGTTTCTCTTTGCAGTTGTGGATCTGGTGTACTGGCGTAATGTGGGCAAAACTGGTGTGGTGTTCACTGGTCTGGTGGTGGGCCTGGCCAGTCTCTTCCAGCTCAGTGCCATTACGGTGCTGTCCTACCTCTGCCTGGGTGTTATGAGCGTCACTGCCCCCCTCCGCCTCTGGTACAAGCTATTGGAGCTGCTGCACTGGAACAGTGGCATCCATCCCTTCCAGTGAGTCTTGTCCCTGTCCGTCAGCTCCAGATAGGTTATACATGTCAAGACACTGCTGGTTCAGTGCATTGTGGTACATCTCTTAAAAAATAAATGTGTGCTTTACAGATTGGATTGAAGTCTGGTGTGATTTTGTAGGGTAGACTATATTTAGCATTTCCGCCATTTGGTGTATACAGTAGTCTGAAATCCGTGTGGAAAATATGAATGGGATTTGCAAGAAACAAATGCTAAAAATAAAGTCTGTGCTACACTACACAGATGCTTACTAGCTATACTACGCTTTGTTTCATGAGATAATAGATCAACATCACCTTTGTGAAATTGCATCCTTCAGGCTACTTTAGTCTTTAGTCTAACTAGCAACAACTGCAACTAGAACGACCGCACTGCGGATATATGCCTCCGCAAACAATTGAGCAGTCAACATCCATGTCTGTCCAGACGTTTGAGCCAAATGTGAAGAAATTTCGTCAAGGCGTTACTGAGATATTGCATTAACGAGCTTGAAAATGGCATTCGTGAGGTCACAGTGACCTTGACCTTTGACCACCAAAATGTATTCAGTTCCTCCTTGAGTCCTTTAGCCCCATGTGATTTCCACTGTAACTGCTGTAAATTGTTGTGCTGAAATCTGTTTGCTGTTTGTTTGATGATTTGTTGTTTTTTATGCTTCTACTGGCTGCTTCACAAATTGCCCCTTGAGGATAATAAAGACTATCTTGAACCTTGAACCTTGAAGTGGACGTTTGAGCCAAATGTGAAGAAATTCCGTCAAGGTGTTAGAGATATCGCATTAATGATCTTGAAAATGGCGTTCGTGAGGTCACAGTGAGCTTGACCTTTGACCTTTGCTCACCAAAATCTAATCAGTTCATCCTTGACTCTAAATGGACGTTTGAGCCAAATGTGACGAAATTCCGTATTCGTTATTGTGTTAACGAGCTAGAAAATGGCGTTTGTGAGGTCACAGTGACATTTAACTTTGACCTTTGACCACCAAAATCGAATCAGTTCATCCTTGAGTCCAAGTGGACGTTTGAACCAAAGGTGACGAAATTCAGTCAAGGCGTTCCTGAGATATCACGTTAACGAGGTAGAAAATGGCGTTTGTGAGGTCACAGTGACCTTGAACTTTGACCTTTAGACCATTAAAATGTAATCAGTTAATCCTTGAGTCCAAGTGCATGTTTGAGCCAAATGTGAACAAATTCCGTGAAAGGCGTTACAGAGATATCGCGTTAACGAGCTTGAAAATGGCGTTCGTGAGGTCACAGTGACCTTGACCTTTGACCTTTGACCACCAAAATCGAATCAGCTCATCCTTAACTCCAAGTTTGAGCCAAATTTGATGAAATTCTGTCAAGGCATTCCTGAGATATCGCGTTAATGAACATCGGACGGACGGACGGACAACCCAAAACCATAATGCCTCTGGCTCAGCTATCTCTGGCGGAGGCATAACGAAACTAACCCCAACCCTAATATAACTACAACTAATTTATATATAAACAATAACAATTATAGTACCTGTCCAATGCAATTATATGAAATAAATCATACTTTTAATGTACACAGACAGGACGAGACGTAAACAAAGTTGCTCATCATGACTTCCTTTGTGCGATTGTAGTTTGCTTTCCTCAATCATTAGCATTTTTTGGACTACACACCAAATGGGGAAATAATCAGGTTTGGGGAGTAACAGATTATGTAACAGGATTACATAATCAGATTACAAAAAACAGTAACTGTAATCCCTTACAGTTACAAAAAAAAACTATTAATCAAGATTACAGTTACATTTAGTAAAAATTGGGATTACTAGCAGGATTACACATTCAAGTTTAAAATACATTTTTGCCTCACACAACTTATTATGGCAATTTGTGAAATAATAGTCTGCAGCCAGTTTCACCAGATGACATTGTGTTAGTTTTCCACTTTGTAGTATAATTAATGAGAAACAGGCCACACTATTGTCTGAAACTTGCCTGCTGCAACCGTGTAACCAACACATACTGTAAGGTCTGGAAGAGTAGTCAAATGCAGGCAAATTGTTCAAAAGTAATCCAAAAGTAACACAGAGTAATCAATCAGTTAGGTTATTTTAATATTGTGTGATACTTGGATTACGTTACTGATTACGATTACAATTCAAATTTAATTTAACATGTAATTAGTAATTGTATCGGATTACAATGCACTGTGCTCCTGCACTGATGTTGCACCTCCCACCTCCCTTTGCAGTTAACATGTGCAATACAATGCAATTCATGCATATAAGGTGTGAATATAACCTGTTAATACTCTTATCTGTATCGTCGTGTATATATTTTGTTAAAATTGCCAACTCTGAAAACTGTACTTTTTCCAACTTTGTACTTGTACCTGTCACTTTGCCTTGCTAACTTTGTACTCTGCCACACTGACAATTTCCTCGTACAAACATACTGTACGAAGATTTCATTTGCAAAAACAGGTATCTCTGTTAGTATTTTTTATGGTTTCAAATTAGATATTGATGTATTTATATTGTAATTTATTTATTTTTGGTACATTTTTACTATCAATCACAACTAAAACATATTCATCTGGTAATTTTCACATAAATTACCTCAAAATGTTTTTGTATGTGCAGTCCAGGGAGTATCAAACAGGTGTTTGTCATTTTAAGAATGTTTACCTGTTTTTACAAATGAACTCCTGAAATAATGTGTGCAAAATTAAAATTATGTCTTCCAATATGGTCTTCATGACATTATTTATGTGTGTGTGTGTGTGTGTGTGTGTGTGTGTGTGTGTGTGTGTGTGTGTGTGTGTGTGTGTGTGTGTGTGTGTGTGTGTGTGTGTGTGTGTGTGTGTGTGTGTGTGTGTGTGTGCGTGTGCGTGCGTGTGTCCGTCCTCAGGTCGTACCTGGATGAAGATGGCTCTCTGACAGATAAGGAGACAGTGATGCTGGTGGAAGAGGTGGTGCTGCTGATTGCCTTTGCTGTCACAGAGATCAAACGGCTGCTTTTCATCGACAGTCTGGTCGACTCTACTAAGGTCTGAGCTCTCTCATGTGAGGCAAGCAACGCTAAAGTATCATCAGCAACTGAACCAGAAAACATGGAAGCTAAATGTTGAAATGAATCATGTTTTTGAAAACCAAGGCAGTGAATGAGCTAACTGTTAACTTACAGGGTTCAAGTCAAGTCAAATGTGATTTTCCCTGCTCTTTCTCAGTTTGCTGTGCTCGTGTATCTGTTGACCTATGTGGGCCTGCTAACCAATGGGCTGACTCTGGTGATAGCTGGTGAGCTGCTGCTTATTCCTATCTTCTCTTCTCTCTGCGTTTCTATCATACTTCCTCCTTTCCTCTAAGAAGATGAACACCTGATTATAATGTTTTGTTTCTCCTTTACCCTTTTTTTGCAGCTGTGATCGCTCTTTTCTCACTTCCTCTATTGTACAAAAAGCAGCAGGTGAGATTTGATTCTTTCTTTTTTTCTTGCCATTTTTTTTTCTTGCCAACAAAATTTGGTCAGTGAATGAAAACCTATGTTTATGTAAGGAAAGGATAGAGAAAAGCTAAAGTAATAGTAATGGTGCGTGGGAAAAGGTAAAATAAAATAAAAAAATAACACAAAATAATGTTGTGGTGTTAGAAAGAATCATAGTTATTTAAAAAGATTTCTTATCATATCATTATTGTTCTCAAGGAGTTTATGAAGAACAGCCGAGCTGTTTGGTTGAAATTCAGAATATTTGCATTTGAATAAACAAAACACCATACAACATAAAGAAGCTCATGACATGACATTTTTTTTTTTTTGATAAGAGTAAAAAAAGGTTTTTGAAAAAGGGGGAGGAGTTAGATAAGCAGATGTTTTGAATGCACCGCAGCAGCTGGCAGATGACAAACCCATTTGTCATTTTGTTGACAGGCACGGATAAGGAGGACGGTTAGAGCGGTGAAGGCTTTCATAAAGAAAATCAGAAACATGTGAGTGACATTTATAAACGATCGAAATTGAGTTTTTTTTTTTAGCTTGATGCTCTATAAGTAATCTATTCTTTAAAACTCTGCTTAAAATAATTCAATTTTATTCCAACCAAACAATGAACATTGATGTTTTACATTGTGTGATGTAATGTAACATCTTTTTTGTTTTGCAGGTTTATGAATTTGTATAATAAGGTGAGACCATCTCCTGCCTCTGGCTCTGCACCCACCCCGACTCCTCCTGCACCCGCACCCGCACCTGCACCCAAACCCAAAGTGAAGTCAAAGTAATGGGTGTGATGGTGTAGGCTACTCATTCGCATGTCAACGCCCCCCAGGAACAGGATTTGGAAAAGGTTGGAATGATGCGTCCTCTTTGAGGCCACTGGAGGGGCAGCTCTTTTCGCTTTTCCCACCATGATCTTTGTTCATGTGAGCAAGATTTAATCCAACCTGACAGCTGATACAATGTTGCCATTCAGTCAAGGAGAGGGAGGGGAACTGTATCCAGAGAGGACTTTTATTTATTGAGATGTTTTCTGGGGCCAGCGTTTGATATAAACTGGTTCACACTGGTTCAAAACCCCCCAGAAGCTTGTTTACACCATGTTTTCTTATTATAGAAGCTCTTTATCAGAAGAAGGTCTATTTTAAGTTAGCATAACTAGCTAACGTTGTTGTGTTCCCTGTTACCTACTTGTGTAACATCAGAATTAAGCATTATTGTGGCATGTATTATTTAATGTAAGCTGGAGAGATGATCAAAATTCATGCACCTCACTTGATTAGCTGACATTAAGGTTTTGTTCTTGCGATGCTGCAAAATAAGCTAACCCTGTGAGTGAAACATTAGCAACAAGTGGCTTTCCAACAAGTGACGCCCTGATTAAACACAATTACTCATCTTTAACTTTCTTAATAATGAGCACACTCACTCATTAGCTACTTGTCCTTAATTAATGTTGCTGATTTTAGAAATATGTCACAGCCAGTGACAACTTCTGCTCTCAGACCATGCTTGTTATTTAGAAGCTAATGTTGCTGCCAGCAGCTGCCTCATCTCATATCTTGCTCCTTAGGTGCCACACATAGTAGGCTATGGAGGTGCCACATGTAGCCTAGCATTTCAATCAATGAATCATTACACAATACACAAGACTTTAAATTATAGTAAGCATTTTTACTTTGCAAGCAATAGCCTAACTTTATTATTGTTCCACTATTCTGGCAACATAGTTTCAACTTTACATTTTCTTACCTTGTTGGAGTGGATATTTGCTGGTGACCTCGATCTTCAAAACAAACACCTAATACACATGGAGCGATGGAAGGAGGGACAAAACAAGTGGCAATCCTCTTAGGAAGCGACAGGGTTTATGGGAAATTGGGTCTTAATTTTGAGAAACACAAAATGCTACATGTACCTGTAAGCTTGCCATTTACGCCTAGTGTTCTCAGGGAACCTTTCTGGTTTGAGTCTTACCGCTGACTTAGCTTCACTTTTCTGTTCTTAGGGCAACTTAATCTGCCCCGTTTTGATTGGACAATTGTGTGAAGCAATCATATCAAACACTGCCTTTAGAAGGCATTTTAGTAAATAAAACACCTATTATATAGATTGTATAACTTTTTTTAAAGTAATGTTGTGAGTGAAAAATGATCAACCAATCAATAAGCAATCAATCAATCATTTTTCACTCACAATGTCCTCTTCAAACAATTTTTTTTTTTCTCTATGGAATGAGATCCAGAAATGGGTCCTGGGCCTCCATATTGTGGAGCCATGTCTCAGGTCCATAACACCCGCCAACATCATGAGGAGCAGCATCACGAGGGGCTAGTGAAAAAATACCCATCATAACATTTAGTCTCATATTCAGTTCCACTGGCTTGTTGATCATTGCAGTCTGAACACATTGTAAGAGTATCCAAGAACAAGTTTTTCCTAAATGAACCCTAACCACTGCTTCCCCGCCTAAAGTTAACCTTACTTGATCCTAACTAAATGGCTCTTTTATTTGCCAAACCTGAGCCAAAGATAATTATTCATTTCAAGTTAGCTGCTTATCCAGCATGCCAGGAGGTGTGATGTTTTTTGGTCATGTCAGGTCTCTCTTATTCTCATTGTCTAAGACATCGCTCTTCTTCTCATAGTAACAAGTCTTAAGGAGCCTAGAAATCAGTCGACATTTAACTTCACATTATGATCCCAGGCTTACATTAGGCCTACATGTTATTTTTAGAACCCCTGAAGATATATAGGGCAGCAAAGGAGACTTTCTGACATTTCACTATCAAAAGGAGGCCTTGCCTAAATAGGTTATAGTGTGAGGATACGCAAGACTGTCACACTCTGTTTACTGATGCCTGTGGTAGCATACTGTCAAACAGCTCAGACATGGAGCGACAAAGTTATGCTAACCTAATTTGCAGGCTGCATATTAGCCATATTTCTCTCTATTTCGGGGGCTCTATATTTCTCATAAAGTTAGATTTGTACTTAACGAAAACATTGACTGTGATCACTTTATCACCTAGTTTTATCTAGCATCCTGGGTGTTCAGATTGCAAAAATCCAGGCATATCGAACTAAAATGTACTCAAGGACAGGCATTTGGCCACATGAATAACAAAGAAATAAAAGGAAATGTGAAATGAACATTTACTTGAAGCTGTAAGATTGTCAAGAGTATGAGAACTAGAAATCTAAAATATTGTGCATCATTTATGCTCTCGTGCAACCATTTAAGAGTAATGGGTTCATGCTATTTATATGTCGATGAGAGCAGGCAGCTGAATATTAATCAAAATCCACTTCCACTGATGTGCATAAAAGACATTGGCTCTTAATTTGTAGGATGTTCTGTCTGCAGTCCAGTTATAATTCACCTGAAGACAATGTGCAAGTATAGCCTATATGACATCTGCCACTGTGCCCTTGAGCAAGGCTGTAATTCCCAGTTCCTCCAGCACAGCTGTTAAGTGCTGAATAACACAATACTGTGGTTGTTTTGGGCAGCTCTCAGGTGTGAATGTGTGTGAATGTGAAGCAGGCTAATTCTGAAAAAATAGCATGTGTGACCCAAACTGAATTTCAAGATTCAAGATTCAAGATTCAAGATTTTTATTGTCACTCCATGGTACAAGTATCACGTGTAAAATTCTTGTGCTGTGGACTCCGTTTACAACATAGTACAAATATAACAGGGCATATGAGTGCAAAAACAACAAGAGACACAACAAGCAATAAGGCAGTATAGTGATAAGACAAGTCAGACAGTGGCATATTCACTGCACATAGGTGCACATGTCGTGTGCATACTTTAGACGTGCTTAAACATTTTAAATTCTGCGTATTTGACATACAGGTGCAAATAACATATTCCTTATTAAACATACAATTAAACTCGGCATTTTAAATTTGGCGTATTTGACATACAGGTGCAAATAGCATATTCAAATTTGTTCTGCAGAGACCACGACTTGTGTCAAAATAAAATTTATATTAAAATAATAAATTTACTCACAAATAACAAGTAGCAGAGTTTTGATTTAGCTGCATGCAGGCATTCAGCAATAGATTTCTTCTAGGCTGTTTGTTGGTAGGCCTATTGCAGGTGACAAATGATGAAAGCTATAGCAGTGAGTAATAACTCGATAGGACGATTTGGTCCTCGATATGGAGTCGATTCCAATGGAGAATTATCTTTATTTCTGAGCCACAAATCTGTCTAGCAATGGCACTGGCTTGCTATGTAAACAGAAATTTAAAAATGTCATTACAAAGTGTAAATAATATAATTTGGATGGAGAGCTTTTGAAACTGTCAAATCTTATTTTAAAGTATCAGTTTGAGAGAAGACTATGTGAATTGAAATATCACTGCTCACATGCATTTGAATCACCTCCATGACATCAAACAACTTTTCTTACTTTCATCCATTAGCCTTTTTTCTGTCTTGGTTGTCATTTTATCTTTTGTTTACATTTTGACTTTTCTTTCTATAGGTATTTATTATTTTTCTAATTGTTATGTACTCTGTTGCTCCCCAATAAATAAAAAGTTATTAAAAAAAGAAAAGAAACTGACCTTGCTCAGTGTCC
>NW_028151540.1:37500-58947 GCF_964638095.1 Poromitra crassiceps | reverse complement strand
ACTGGCAGCCGCGGTAAGCCCTTCATCATGCGTCTCCCCCTCTCAGAAAATAAAGAGCTGAATGGGTGTATAGTAACACAAAACAAGCGGTTTTCAAACAGCTGGCTGCCAGTGTTATGCTCAATTCTGTATCCCCGCCGAGAATTGCATCCCCACCATATTTTGGGCTGTTTTGGGCTGTTTTAACAGGGGGTTGCAAATCTCAGCAGGTACAAAATCTGTTCTGCCAAATAATGCATCCCCCTCTTAAGTTTCTTTTCAGACACTTTAGAGTCAAACACCAGCTCATTTTATATATTATTTTAGCTATTTTGACTTGACTTGAGAATTTCATACATCTAACACTCACCTGCTCTGACAAAAGAGGGGGATGCATATTTCGGCAGGTACTGTAACCTCATAAAATAGCCTACACATCTGCAGTGGGTTGCACCAGCTGTCGGTAAGTTGAAACGTAACCTAGTTTGAGCGTAAAGTCTCACTAAGTCCGAGTTTACGCACTACTAAAAATATTTGGGTTGCACCAAGTGAAATAGTTACAACGTAGGCATAAGTTAGAACTTAAATTTTACACCTATGTCTTACTAGGTGTAAAGTCCTTAAAGTCCGTAAAGTAGGTAATTGGCACAGCTGGCAATTGGCACCATGGCGCAGTATTGTTTTGCGTCGGTAACGTGTTCTCCGTGATAAATTACACCCTTTGATATTTATGACTCACGCTTTTGTTTTCCACAAGCTGCGTCACTGCATACAAATTAAAATAACCACAACAATTTAGCGAGGCAGGATGGTCGTAAATTAGCCTACAATGCATGATGATGAAGAGCTCACAGATCAACATTAACAGTAGCCTATTATGAACCTAAACGTGTTATTGTAAGTCGCTTTGGATAAAAGCGTCTAAATGACGTAATTTAATGTAATGTAAACGAACGTTACTCAATAACGTTCTCATTTGGTGATGAAATATGAAAGCACTAATTTGCGGTGGGCAACATGGCCCGACTGTTTTCACTCCACTTAATTAAACAATGGTAAATAAACACTGTTTCCACCGTGCTTTTCACTGATTGGTCACAGATACTGTACACGTCATTTTCTGCGACACTATTTTGGCTACTGTGAGGTTTAAGGACTACTAGTTGAGATGTACCTTACGTCTCCGTGGTGCAACTAAACAAAGACACAACTTTAGTGTCAAACTAACTAGTTTGAACGTAGCAGTTAGTGTGGACTTTACACCCTAACTTAAGACAGAACTTACGTTCAGCTGGTGCAACAGGCTGCTGCCGAATAATGCAAGGTGGGGATGCAATTCACGGCGGGGATGTAGAATTTGGCATAACACCGGAACATTTTCATGTGCCTGAAAATTGAGCGGAATACACATTTCCCAAACAATTCCTCTCGGGATGGAGCAGCGGTGTCATGCAGAAAATGCAAACAGCTGTTAACTGTAGGCAGACTCCAGCTCTCAGTCTAAATGTTTATGCAAAGTTGATGTGAAGCCTTTCAGCAGAGGAAACGTATGGGTATTGTTTGTGTGTGTGTGTGTGTGTGTGTGTGTGTGTGTGTGTGTGTGTGTGTGTGTGTGTGTGTGTGTGTGCATGCGTGCGTGTGTGTGAATTTGTATATTAATATATATTAATATGAGTATGTTTTGGCATTAAGGGGCAGTCTCCATTGTTTCTTAGAGCAGCAGGCTCTAATGAGTAGGAGGAAAGTCAAGTGATTCTCATATTCTCATGTCTGGATTTTGTGTTTGTGTTTCAGGGCTACCACAGGCCAAACCACTACATCGCTACTCAAGGTAAGAATAAAACTTTCAAAAAATTCTGAGACGCTCTCGGTCGGAAACGTGTGGGCGGTGTGAATTTAAGGCTGTCTGTCTATGTGTGTGTGTGTATGTGTGTGTGTGTGTGTGTGTGTGTGTGTGTGTGTGTGTGCGCGTGCATGTGCGCGCAGGTGTGCAGGTGTTGCGCAAATATCTCTCCGTACATCCCCCTCGTTGTTTACACACCCTCTCGCAAACTATACTCTTTGATGCTCAGTCGAGTGTGTGTTCAGGGAATCTGATATCGTTCAGTGCACAAACACACACACACACACACACACACACACACACACACACACAAACACACACACA
Organism: Poromitra crassiceps; assembly: GCF_964638095.1. Classification (NCBI taxonomy): domain Eukaryota; kingdom Metazoa; phylum Chordata; class Actinopteri; order Beryciformes; family Melamphaidae; genus Poromitra; species Poromitra crassiceps. The sequence continues at coordinate 56,801 of NW_028151540.1, read as the reverse complement.
CACACACCTCTTAGCAAGCAAAGCAGCACTCTCTCCCTCTCTCTCTACTCTCCTCTCTCCTTCCATCGGTGGTGTGGGAGCGGTTAATCAGTCAGTGGGGGAGAAAGCTGAATAAATAAATGGATTAGCTGACATGTACAGGCACATTTTGTCACTGTGTTAATCTGGCCGGCAGATTCGCAGGGCGAGGAGCACTTACCGTGACCCCAGAGGTTAAGTCTGATTGATGGTTAATTGTTATGAATTTTGCGTGGAGCCTCACTCCCACACAGCGGGGGGGGCTGCTTGCATGGGGATCTTGCGCACCACTTTGGAAAAAAGAAGAAGAAGAAAAATCAGTCGAGGGGGAAAAAAAGGGAAGAGGCGTTTTTGCGAAGAGGCCTTAATGGATTCACAATCTGCTTTGGCGGAGCTGGGAGTTGCATAATTACCTGTTTATTAGAGCAGCGCCTCTCTTCCTCGGTGTCTCAATTAAAACAAGCCTCTGTTTGCTCTTACTTCAGTAAGAGATAGCATACCAATCAGCTCGTGTGGCTGTCTGTATGCATTGCATGTGTGGTGCACACACACCGGCCGCCTTGTGCTGACCACCGCAGTCAAACACGCCACCTAAAGCCCTCTGTCAAGTTGCACTTTGCTCCAGCGCGTCCTCATTGTGCAAAAACAAGCAGCTGGATTATTATGACTCCTATAATTGCCTTAGTCATTAAGAGCATCCCATATTTCTTCATTTTAAAATATGCATATGGAGACTGAGCAGCAGTCAAAAGAAATATTGCAAACGGAAACCATCTCTTATATGAAGAGCTTGAGAAGCTGTGCACGTTTCCATTCAACTTAATTAGCCCCTGTTTTCTCATCGAGTTTGCATAATAAGTCCTCACTTCACATCGACTCTATCGGGAACGTGATTTGGACTTTCAGTGGGTAGAGCCATCCAGGAAAAAGAAGTGTGTGTGTGTGTGTGTGTCTGTGTGTGTGCGTGCGTGCGTGCGTGCGTGTGTGTGTGTGTGTGTGTGTGTGTGTGTGTGTGTGTGTGCGCGCGCGGGTGCGTCTGTGTTTGTGTGAAACATCTGTATTCTCCCGGAGAGCAGGTCCTTTTATAATTCATCATCATCCTGGGCAGACTGACAGGAAGGAAGGCTCAGTCTGCTGACACGGAGGCAGAGAGCGGCCAGAGATGATAGGAGCAGCAGACACAGGCCTGTCTCTCTCTCAGTCGACAAACTGCATACAGTAGCACCAGTGAAAAGTGCACCTGGGCATTGGCACAGTTGCAGAAAATGAGGAAGTAGTCTCCCCCCCCACCACCCCCCACCCACCCCACCCTACCCCCCCGGTAAAGTTTTTTAGCGAGTGACACTTCCACTAAAGCCCACTGGGACCAATGGCAGCTCAGGAAATGATGAGGCCCACAATAGTGCTGGATAAGCTAAAAAATCGTTGTCATAAATCGGGGGAGGGGAGGGGGGGGGGGGGGGGGGCGCCTGATATGGCGGACGACGCGTGGGCTAACGTGGTGGCCGTTCTCTCACGTCATAAACTACAATGACACTCATTAGTTGCTGCTTCATTGATGAGTCCCTTCGCTCCGTCAAGGTGACGGGCGGCAGGCAGGTACAACAGCTGTCACTCCATAAAAGTCTCATCAGCCGAGCTCTGCTCCTCATTATGTAGGTCATTCTCTCAAACAGGGCTCTTTTTGCTGCAGGACCACAACGAGCCACCGTTGTTATTATTCACCGGCACCCAACTGTAGCTCGCCTACTAAGCTGATTGAGAGCAGCCCTGCCGGTTTTAACCCCTCGGCTGGGTCGGTTTTAACCCCTCGGCTGGGTCGGTTTCATGTCGTGCTGATCAGACATCAGTTTCCTCCTAGTGGAGGCTGTGTGGATTACATTGAGACGGGTGTACAAACACTTCGTATAATTCCAAGTATCCTCCTGGCGACGTGCAAAAAATATTCATGACACAGGAAAAGGCTCAATTTCATCAAGCAACCCCCCAACCCCCCCGCCAGCACCACCACCACCGATCCTTCCTCCCCACCCGCACAAGTGCCAAATGTCACCAGCAGCGCACCGGTTTTATAATTTACAGGTAACATCTCTAAGCCCACTGGGGGAGAGGAAGAGAGAGAGAGGGGGGCAAATCAATGATGAGTGAGTGTACATAATGCCGGAGTCTGCTGCATGTAATATTAATGCGCAAGGCGAGAGAGGAGCCTAGCCTCTGTGTGTGTGTGTGTGTGTCTGTGTGTCTGTGTGTGTGAGTGTGAGTGTGTGTACTGTACCCACACACGTGCCACCCGCTGATCCGGAGTTTTGCGGCATCGCTGGCTTGGGGGGATTTCTACACAGCTGTCACACTCCTGGCTTCTGAGGAGGCAGAACAGGCCTAGTCCCAAAACATTACCTCTCTGACAGCTGCATGTGAAGTTCCTCCTGGTGCTCTCTACTCCTCTGAAGTGCCTCCTCCAAACTCCTCCAACTAGGCCCCCGCACGCAGCACTGCACACAGCGCTCTCACCTCGCAGCTCTCCACTTACTAATCTGCGGCTAAAGCGTTTGAGACCACAAGCAGGCGCTCGGAAAGGCCCTTTATCAAGGTTCCTCGGGTGTTTGAGTCGTGCTTTTTGAGCAGCTGTAGTGCTTGATTTGCGCTAGAGATCCCTCTGTGTTAAGTGTCGTACTTCCTCGTGTCTCTCACCCCTAGTTCAGCAAAATCACTTCCACATGAAACCGGCAAACTAGGCCCCTTTTTAAGATCTTTTAAAGATTTAAAATACCCTTTTTATCACCCTGTTTGATTGTTCTTACATACTTATTTGATAGGTTTCCCAGCATCTCCTCCTCACATAGTTGTTCCGTGTCCCTGAATCTCAAGCAGTTTATGGGACGTTCTTTTGCTCCTGTCTGCTCCTGTCATATTTGTAGTCACTGTGGGCTTATTTTTCACTCAATATATACGCTTATAAGCCCTGCACCTCTAAACAGCACAATCGCTAGATGGATGGAGAACTCAAAAATGTCTCACAGCGCTCCAAAGTTAGGCTAAACTTTGGCGAGGGAAAAACTGGCATGGCCATTTTCAAAAGGGTCCCTTGACCTCTCACCTCAAGATATCTGAATGTGAATGTGAACGGGTTCTATGGGTACCAAACCTGGAGACAGTCGTTTCTCTCTGTTAGAGGTGATGATAATGATGATGATGGTTCATGCAAACGGTTTATTTTTGGCGAAATTTTAAATCAGACTAGAATAAAGTGATTTTATATCATTATTTTGACGGAAGTGTTCATCGGACATGATTAGTTCAAGGACCATCGGGAATTGGAAAATCCGACTATACTTTCAAGTTTCTGGCTCTGATAGATGGTGTAATTCTTCCTAAAAATCATGCCGTTCTCTCCTGCCAACGATATTTGGGATCCAGAGCATATGGAACCATAACTCTCTCTCTGGCTTCACAGGATCGAGCCTTCCATTGGACGGTTTACCATACAATACCAAGTGTTATTGTGTTACTTAAGTCCTACACACCAGCTGTCCCACCTGCCCAGACTCCTTCTCCAAAACTTCTCCGCAGTGCGTCTCTCCTCCCCCAGGGATGTGTGTGGGAGGTAGCCGAGTGGGTGGTCCAATCAGGTTGGATCCTTAGGAGATTGGAATTGGAGATTGAGTTCCTACATTTGAAATCGAGGCCCACCACATGCAAAGCAGGAATATTGAGGCGTTTCATGCCAAATTGCTAGATATCCATTTCGGGGGTGTACAAAAAAAAGTCATCTCAAGTATATTTCTCCATATTCCCAAAAATACAAATGATCATGCACTCTAAAATGTTATTGTTTTTGAACCAAAGTTTGTACAGATGAAGTAGAGAGACACACCATATGCAAACGCAGGCTGCGGAAACACAAGGATGGAGATGGCGTTTAGGTTCAAACCACTTTATATCCATTTTGAGGAATAAAATGAATGAATAGAATGAATTTCATTACAGTTTTTTCCAAAATGCAAGTGATTACAATACATCATGAGATGCTTTACTTTACAGTGATTTTAGAACCACCAAGAAGCGGAACGTGTGTCCAGTGCCTTATTGTTTTACACCTACCTTACCTTGTTTGAAGTCTAAGTAAACCTGCATCTTTTACCATTCCAGAGTAAATGGAGATGCAATAAGGGAAAGATAATATTACATCATTGCCTAGTGAATAATCAAATTTTAAAAGGCTCGCCCGCCCTGCTCGCCTGCCCTGCAGCTCGCATACGCAGCTCGGTGATGATGTCATCAGTGATGACATCATCAATGATGACATCATCACTGAACTCTCGCCTCAGCCTTAGGGCAATCAGCCTTAGGGCAATTAGCGCAATTAATCTGCCCTAATTAAAACATACCCGCATGGGTGCTCTTTACACCCCCTGAAAGTTTCAGCCCGATCGCACGTTAAACGGCATAGCTGTGGCCGACCAAAATTCTTGAAAGAGACAGAGAAACAGAGTCCACATTGCCAAATTTATATATAGATAGATAGATAGGCGAGGATGAAAATATTATTTTTCTTTTATTGCATCTGCATTTACTCTGGAATGTTAATAGATTTAGGTTTACTTACACTTGATGTAAATTTTTTGTGTGCTTCTGTGTGTGTGTGTGTGTGTGTGTGTGTGTGTGTGTGTGTGTGTGTGTGTGTGTGTGTGTGTGCGCGAGTTTGAGTCCCTTTACCTAATTCGGCAAGGCTCCAGGTAATTCACATTAACGATAGAGAATGCACAACTATGGAGATTTGCATTCACTAATTAATTTGTCCGTTTTTTTTTCACTTGGCACTTGATTAAAACCAATATTAATAATTTGAATTAAGCAGAGTAATAATTGAATTCCTATCATTTCACAATTATTGCTCAGTGAAGTTTTAAATATGGAAGGGCTTGAATGGGTCTCTACTCATTTATTTTGATGTCCACCAGCCATATTCAGCTCTGCTCTGCTGGAAAGGCTACTGCTGAGCAGATGACGAGTAGTAGTAATTATTGTGTGCTTAGCGGCATTCATGCACATGCACATGCACATGCACATGCACATGCACATGCACATGCACATGCACATGCACATGCACATGCACGCACGCACGCACGCACACACACACACACACACACACACACACACACACACACACACACACACACACACACACACACACACACACACACACACTCACACACACACACACACACACACACACACACACACACACACACACACACACAGGCACAAGCTTTGGCCCCCTCTTTAAATCTGTGATTCATTTGTACTGTCTTGTTTTCATCTCTATTGGAGTCCTTTGTTGTAGAATAAGCACGAAGCGACGGACCTGTTTTGTATAAAACACGACAAATAAATCTGACTTGGCATGTTTTTCAATGCTCGACCCAAGGAGGAAAAATGCTGTGGAAAACGCTCCATAAACTGCATTGTTACTGTACAACCATAATACCTCCCTCTGTTTATATTGACTGACTCTCCCTCAATTTCTCTCTCTCTCTCTTTCTCTATCTCCCTCCCTCTCTCTCTCTCTATCTCCCTCTCTCTCTCTCTCTCTCTCTCTCTCTCTCTCTCTCTCTCTCTCTCTCTCTCTCTCAGGACCTATGCAGGAGACGGTCTTTGACTTCTGGAGGATGGTCTGGCAGGAGAACACAGCAGCCATCGTCATGGTGACCAACCTGGTAGAAGTGGGCAGGGTGGGTATTAATTAGAAGTTCACTCTATCCAAAGAGTATAGAAGCCAAGAGATGAGGTGCTAGTGCTTTTTCTTTGACAACCATTGATGCCATTTTGGCCTGAAAACGTCTCCTTGCACCAATGGGAAAAAGCACAGAACCATGACAGACTTTGACAAAGAGCCACACCATGACCGGGAAGAACACAGGCCATTTCGGTAGAGGTACTTTTGTATGGCACTTTGTAGGTGGGAGGTTTTACTGGCGTCATTAAGATAGTCTCCTACATGTCAAAATGGCGGATTTGATGTGCGCTGATGTTGCAATAGAACAGTGGTTCCAAAACTGCGGTACGCATACCCCTAGAGCAGGGGTGGGCAATTATTTTTCATGGGGGGGCCACATGAGAAACCCAGATTGTTGCCGGGGGTCGAACAAATATTGTCATGCCGTAACCCATGGATGGGTAACTTTGATGATAGAGAGGGCCACAAACAATGTCCTCGCTAACCAGGTTTTGCTGAGGGCCGAACGGCGCCAGCGTGAAAACTTTGGTGCATTTGAAGCCACGTTTAGAGGAATAACTCATTTTAAATTAACAGTTGTGATGTCATTATTCAGTCTTAACCACCAATATTTCATCCTTTTCTCACTCACTCCTACTGTATGTCACCACCTGCTCTCAGGGCTTGAAATTAACTTTTTTGACCACCTGCCAATATGGCTGCTGGATTTTAAAGTTACCAGCCAATTAGAATTTCCACTAGCCAAAATGTTTTTCTTGAAATAAATCAGAATATGAGTGGGTTAATTTAAGCATAAGTATCAGTAAGTGGCCCGGGATGATCAAAGCCTGTGTTGAGGGTCACACGAACAAAAATGCAGTCTTGAAGCTAAATAAATCCAAAACCAATGAGTTAATTATTTAAATTTCTAATTCAATGTAGCCTTTTAGTCATAAAGATTATTGAAAGATATTCCATATTCCAGACTGAAATGCTATAACAGAAGTGGAGTATTGGCCAGAATGACATGAACATTTGGACACTTATTCAGCGGGTATCTTGCATGTTGCGTTCAGGTGCACTGTGTAAAAAAAAGAAAAAAAAGGGCCACACAGGTGGCGCCCGCGTGCCGCATCCGGCCCGCGGACCGTAGTTTGCCCATGTATGCCCTAGAGGTATGTGGAAGTACTACAGGGGGGTCTTGAGAGAAAGGGGGAAATGGGAAAATGTAAGAATAAATCATGAAAATAAGAAGTGCCTGCCCCTTTCAAAGGTTTGCTGAACTCGCTGCCAGAGGGTTCTGTGAAAACAAACCACCTGCTTATTGGTCCAGCTTATTTTGTGCTGGATTATTTAGGTCGGAACTCGCCACAGGTGATCGATCAGAGCCACGGAGATGTCTTTCAAGCTTTATTGAAGTATCACAGGCAGAAGTAAGGCAGCAGGTTAAGTACGTGGCAGTTGAACAGAGAATTGGATAGAGTAGGGAGAGTGGAGCTAGTAGACAGAGAGGAGTGCACAGAGAGAGCGATAGATGCTTATACTTTGGCATGTATGACATCACCGATGCCATCACAGGAGCAAGTATGACATCACTGACACCGATGACATCATAGCAACAACTATGACATCACAGGTGCACCTGCCGTGATGACATGCTACAGTGACATCGTCCCCTGGCCGCTGGTTTGAATCCGGCCCGTGGGTCCCTCGGCATGAGAGAGCCGTTTCTACACTATCTAGCTGTGTATGCGAGCTGCAGGGCCCGCTCGGCGAGCTGCAGGGCGGGCGGGCCTAGGAATGGAGCATGCGTAGCGCGCGAGATGCCTAGTCTAACCAATATACCCATACAAAAATAACCTTTGACCTCCAGACGAGGGAACGCAGTGCAATGCTAATTTCCGGGTTGGCCTACAAGTTTTAGCAATGTAAGTTCTTTGCTCTAACGACAGGTCTTGGATCAGATTACCTCACCCACCGTCGCCCCCCCCCCAGTCGCATGCCTGCACTGAGAGCCAACCGCTCTGATTGCGGATCGCACCAATTCTACTTAGTCTTTGTTGGAGTATACATGCACAGGTATGTGTGTGCGACGCACGCACGCACGCACACTGTGCATGCGTGCGTGCGTGCTGGGCACTGACTCAGTGAGCCATGGGTCTCGTGCGCCGGCAGCTCTTTCTCCATCTCTCTGATCAGCAAGAAGTGAGAAGAAACTGATTGATGGCCTTCATTACCACAGAGGCATCCAGGCGACTGACTACTGTTTCATCTGAGTGCCTCTATAACAGGAGATTATACACCGCTGTAGCCGCCAGCTTCCAGCAGGCTCCCCCGAGCACCAGCGTCTCTTAATGTTGTCCTCGTTGGGACATAGAAGAGCTGTTGTTATTGAGTGGAGAGAGGGCTTCATAATGTTCACGCTCACTAACGACAGGGCCTGGGCTTAGTCCCTCACTTCGGCATGTGGCCTCACTCGAAAAAGCCCCCACTTCACTCCTAATTTGTTCCACTTAACTGGCGCTGTAGTTCCTCATGGTTAGGTTATAATCAAGAGAAAATGAAGGTCTTACTGGCGTAATGCTTTGACCGCCGAGGGATTTTCTCCACAAATCTTGAACACATTCACACAGAAAGCCCCTTAAACACCGACCGGCACTCCTTGATTTCGCTGATGTGCATTTCTTTTCCGGGGGACTTAAATGTAGCAGAGCTGATAATGATTCATGGCCCAGCATCTCTAGGCACCTCATTAGGCCGTTCCTCTACAGTAGCTGAGCCCGCCCCGCCCCACACCTTCTCCACACCTGCTTAGCCGCGGTGCCCGTCCTCCGCGGGGCCCCGGGCCCCCAAACCGTCTGTTATATGATCCTTGTCCAATGGGCGGGCGGGAGGCACAGTTGGTCACAGTGACGGTGGCTCCACCGAGGGCCCCATAAAAATCACTCCGCCATATCACAGCGGGCCATCTGCTCTGCTCAGCCGCTGATGAACTCTGGGAAATCCTGGCACGCACTCACACACACACACACACACACACACACACACACACACACACGCTGCCTCCATCTCGCCGGTCGCACACACAGGGGTGGCGCTTGGCACACTTTGATGTACGACAGGTTTGGATTGGGAGGCGGTGTGCCGACGCGATGAGGTGATGTGTGTGTGTGTGTGTGTGTGTGTGTGTGTGTGTGTGCATATTTCCATCCATTTTGTCCGAATGAGCGTGAGTACTGTATACACACACATGCATTCATAAGCGTGTCCGTGCTAAAAGAACATCTGTGTGTACGCCGGCATAATTTAGCCCAAAGGCTCATCTTCCTCCAAACCAGGAGCCTGATTCAGAGCGATCTAATAAGGTAATGGCTTCTGCCTAATTCAATCTGGCTGGAAGCGGACGGTGGATTTGTGATTGTCATCGGGGATTACTCATCATGGGGTGTGAGAGAGAGGAGAGAGAGAGAGGATTACTCATCATGGGGTGTGAGAGAGAGGAGAGAGAGAGAGGATTACTCATCATGGGGTGTGTGAGAGAGAGGAGAGAGAGAGAGGGACCATCCTGAAGTCCCCCCTTTGTCTGTGAGGGACCGTCCTGAAGTCCCCCCTCTGTCTGTGTCACTCCACACACACCCAAATCTCATTTCACCCCTAATCAGAGCATCGACTCCACAAATGAAAATTGAATCTAGCTGTGGCTGATGTCGCCTTTGTCCCTCATCACAAATTATCATTGGCTGATATACCTCCGTCATCTCTATCTCTATTATCGCCCTTACTCCCTCACTATCAACAGTTTAATTGGACGAGGGGGGCTGGGGGTAATTTTGCACTCTGACAATACCTAATACAAGTAATATTTCCAGTGGGGGGTTTTAGATTTCTTTTGGGAAATCTGTTTTAAACAGCCGATGGTTTATCATTTCATGTGATTATTGGATTGTCATTAGATCTCCCTCATCAAATTGTAAGGCGCTATATTTTTTTATGTGTTGTCCTATTTCTTCGCACTGACAGACAGAACTTAAGGTGGAGAAATCTTACAGCCCTGAGGTGCTTTATTCTATTCTGTTCATGTTCATGTTCCTGTTCTCTAGACGTCTGGACTTCAGTACAGTCTACCTTTACACTCATTTTCACATTATCGATGTGCGAATGAAAAAGCAATAACGTGCGAATGAGCTCTCCATCGATACATAAGATTCCCATTTACAGCAGCTCCTCGAGCGGGGGCCGAGCCTAATACGAAGCGAACCTCATTTTGACTTGAAATAAATGCTTTAGAAACTGAAATATCAGGTGGAAAATGGAAGGTAATGTTAGGGTGACACTTTTGTTTATTGGAAAAAAAAGTAGAACCTTACCCATTTAGGTTGCCGACTTGAAACTAACTTGCGCGAATGCGCGCGCGCGCGCGTGTGTGTGTGTGTGTGTGCGTGCGTGCGTGCGCGCATGCATGCTCACTGAAACAAACAATGTTTGTCTAAGTATTCATGCACATAAATAAATGTAGTTATCATCTATTGACATGCACGTGTGGTTATGAATGGTTTCCTTGTGTCACTCTCAGGTGAAGTGCTGTAAGTACTGGCCCGACGACACCGAGATCTACAGAGACATCAAGGTGACGCTGATAGAGACACAGCTGCTGTCAGAGTACGTCATCAGGACCTTCGCCGTGGAGAAGGTACGATCTTTTGAACCTTCCATGCAGGAGAGATTTGAAGAGCATTCATACTTCACAGTCAGACATTCACACCGTAGCTGCTCCACTGAGGAAGTTAAGACACCAGTTGCTGAGCAGTGCTGGGGAAACTTACTTTTAAAAGTACACTAATTACAGTTCAATCATGAGAGAGCTGTGGGTAAAATTTGACAAGCAAGCTTTATTCACAAATAGCATGGCGACTAGTTTTGGCGTAATGACTCCGTGATCAGATGACGCTCCTCTTGTGGTGAGAGAGGAGGCCATCTGCTCAGTCTAGGATAGAGAATTCCCCCCACGTAGGGAATTCTTCAGGAGTCAAGACATTGGTGGTGGACTGGGGAGGTGGGTGGGGCGAAACCCAGCTCCAGAGAAGATGATCAGCCCGAGGTACAGCCAGCCAGTGAGGTGAACGATCAGGAAGAGGATGATGACGTGCTGACCACTGCTATATATACTACACACGTCATAGGCTAAGCAGCGATGTCATAACAGACGTCATATTGACAGATGACAGGGACTGATTGGCTATTGAGGATGGGGTGATGAATCAGGAGACACACGTCAAAACAGATGTCACGTTCACTTCCCCCACCAAAGGCTTTCCTGCTAGAATAGGAAGTGAGTGACCCTCTAACCTGCAGGCTTTAACTTCAGACACCTGTGATGGGTGTTAAAGAACAGTCAGTCATTTACATTACGATCTCACTTTAGGCATTTCACTCACACTCCTGACAAGCCAGCAGGTAGTTCAGTCCAACTGTAGGATAAGCTAGTTCTCCAACATTGCAATACAAGGGTCAAAGCCGCATTTCCAACACAATGGAAGTAACATACTTGTATGCCTGCGTCTCTAAAGGATCATGCATGACAGAGATGTGCTAGGTCAAGACAAAGCGAACAGTGGCCTTGCACATCCTGTTTGCCTGGAGATAATGCAATCTTTGTTCGAGCCCATCCTCTAGTCTGTCCATGAAGTGTGTATTTATTTTCAATCCAACGCGGTGTTTGCCTTTGAGGGAACTCTCACCTCGCCTACGCCCTGAATCCTCCGTCTCCTCGCCACATCCCGCCCATGTGTGTTTAACATGATGGACTGTGTTCCTCAGAGAGGGGCTCACGAGATCCGGGAGATCCGACAGTTCCACTTCACGGGCTGGCCGGACCATGGCGTGCCCTACCACGCCACGGGCCTGCTGGGCTTCATTAGGAGGGTCAAGTCCAAGACCCTGACCAACGCCGGCCCCATGGTGGTTCACTGCAGGTCAGCACGCACTGCCGTCCACCGCTTTCATACTTTCTTTCTCTTCTTGCTTTCATCCTGTCTTCCTTTCTCTGACAAGAGCTTTGAAACCTTGTTAAAGCAAAGTCCTATATAAATAAACATATCCAACATATGACATATTATTCCATTCTGACTAGTAGACACAGCATATGTACACTCGAGTCTATAGTCTATTTAGGGGTCAGTATTCTGGAGGCAAGCCGGAATGTATAGATATTAATCTATGCAAAGGACGATGCTAGTTCATTTGGCATTTGTTTGTGGATCTGTGTGTGTGTGTGTGTGTGTGTGTGTGTGTGTTTGTGTGTGTGTGTGTGTGTGTGTGTGTGTGTGTGTGTGTGTGTGTGTGTGCGCGTGCGTGTGTGCGTGTGCACGTGTGTGTGTGTCATAGAAAATCCTTTTCTAGCCCAAAGTCCTTTTGCGTTGAAATTGTTGTTATTTAGAAGAGAAACAAAAGCTTATCTTCAATAAATGTATCTTAAGGAACAAAATGTCATCCTAAAACAGAAATCACACATTATGCCAATAAGATTGGACAGTGCAGTTCTGGTGAATAATTAGTAACTATTATAAATATTAAAATATTGAGCTTGATCGAGTAACTGTTGTGCAATGTATTTTATATTAAGTATGCTGGAGGTAAATCCTAAATCTCAAATGTCCTTTTCCCAGTAAAACCAAAGGTCTGTGTTGGTCCCCTGAGTTTTCTGCTCTGTCTCTTATTGGTCTCTGCAGTGCCGGTGCTGGCCGGACGGGCTGCTTCATCGTCATTGACATCATGCTGGACATGGCTGAGCGAGAGGGAGTGGTGGACATTTACAACTGTGTGAGAGAGCTGCGCTCACGGAGGGTCAACATGGTCCAGACAGAGGTACAGTACTGTGTGAGAGAGCTGTGCTCATGTAGGCTCAACCAGAGCCATTTACTGTATATAGAAGAGTCGCGACATCTCCATTCACTCAGTTTTTTAATCTCAAGAGTTCCCGGAAGTAAGGTTCTGGACTAAGCAGCGTTGGAAAGAGTGAGGCTGTGCTCTCCAATAAACACCATTTGTGAGAAATGATCATTAAAAATGTAAAAGTGACACATGAATGACGACTACACCAGATCAAGTACAATAAATTAATTACAATTAAAACCTGTCCCTGAGATGACTTCTGGAGACCAGGGGCCGGTTGCACCAACTGGTCTTAACTATGCCTGGTCGTAACTCCTACGTCGGTCTTAGTTAAGACCATGGACTTACGCCTGTTGCACCAACACGGCTTATATCTGGTCTTAACTATGCTGGTCGTAGCAATGCGCGTCCATGTGAATTGCCAGGGAATGCACCCTGATTGGATGATGTTGCAAAAAATGTGCCTCGCGACCTGCTTGGAGCACTGTGCCACTACGCTCTCTCAGCCACTACTGTAAAACACCCTCCCTCCTCCCATCCTCCCTCGCTCCGGGGGAAAAATGACGGCTATTGAGCAGACAGAGTCAGTCTGAATGAAATTGAATGTAACGTTCCCAATTCTATGTATTAACTTCTAAAAAACTAACGGCAACATTTTGGAAGGCGGGTTAGGTTGACTAGTTAGTTATAATCTAACGTCGTGCTTTCAAAGACGGCGAAATATAGTCAGTTTGTGATGTACTTTGAAAGGGTCAGACGTTTAAAGAATCAAATTGTACACTATCAGCTTTATTTTAGCATTCAAAAGTAGCGCGAGCCCCCTTCAAGGCTATTCATTGGCTACTGAGTCACACAGTCCTCCGCTGATGCTACTCTCTTACTAGATTGCTCTGGGGTCAACATGGTCCAGACAGAGGTACAGTAATACTGTGTGGCAAAGCTGCCCCCGCTTCACAGACTCACCAGTCAAATATGGCAGACTGAGGATTCAGCTTGACAGGCTGTTAGCATCAAAAGAGGATTAAATAGCATCTGCAAGTACTGTAATTAGAGCTGCAACGTTTAGTCGAAAAAATTATCGTCAGATTAATCGATAATTCAAATAATCATTAGTTACAGCACTAACTGTTGTTTTTTTAAATGTAAACCCCACCTATCTGCTGCTCCAAATAGATTAAAACAAATGTTAACTAGAATACCTTGCAAAGTAAGGTGCTCTATTCTAAAATGCCATAATATAATTTGTGGGAAATAAATTCATTGCCAGACGTTTATTATTTGATATTTCTACAACACAGAACATCCAGGCTGTGAAGGTTTAATTATATGTCAATCAATGAGTTGCCTACTATCCTTTGAAAAGCAACATAATTAGCGTTATTCTTTTCACCCCCATCAATCATTTTCTCAAGTCTAAAGTCAAGTGGCACAGTTTTCAAACAGTGGATATCTGGCAGGTACAGTATGATAAGTACTGTATCTCATAACTCTTCAGATTCTGTTGAACCCATACTGTATCTGGTGGGTGTGAAGCAAGTCGTTTGTAGCGTTTGTTTGAAGCTGCTTGAAGCACCAGGTGAGTGGTGTTTATACAGTGGAGTACAGGGGCCGGTTGCACCAACTGGTCTTACACTGGTCTTAAGCTAAGTTGGTCGTAACTTTACGACCTAACAGCTACGCCGGTTGCACCAAGACGACTTAAGCCTTATTTTCACTACGCCCAGGCGTAACTCCTACGCCTCGTCAGGAGGAGGCGTAGAGCCTGCCTGTAACAGAGATCTCCGCGGAGACCTTTTTGACCGTCATCGTCGTAACACCGCCAGTTCGCCGTCTTTGAAAGCACGACGTTAGATTATAACTAACTAGTCAACCTAACCCGCCTTCCAAAATGTTGCCGTTAGTTTTTTAGAAGTTAATACATAGAATTGGGAACGTTACATTCAATTTCATTCAGACTGACTCTGTCTGCTCAATAGCCGCCATTTTTCCCCCGGAGCGAGGGAGGATGGGAGGAGGGAGGGTGTTTTACAGTAGTGGCTGAGAGAGCGTAGTGGCACAGTGCTCCAAGCAGGTCGCGAGGCACATTTTTTGCAACATCATCCAATCAGGGTGCATTCCCTGGCAATTCACATGGACGCGCATTGCTACGACCAGCATAGTTAAGACCAGATATAAGCCGTGTTGGTGCAACAGGCGTAAGTCCATGGTCTTAACTAAGACCGACGTAGGAGTTACGACCAGGCATAGTTAAGACCAGTTGGTGCAACCGGCCCCTGGTCTCCAGAAGTCATCTCAGGGACAGGTTTTAATTGTAATTCATTTATTGTACTTGATCTGGTGTAGTCGCCATTCATGTGTCACTTTTACATTTTTAATGATCATTTCTCACAAATGGTGTTTATTGGAGAGCACAGCCTCACTCTTTCCAAAGCTGCTGGGCCCAATGCCTGGTAATACATGCTACAATAAAATGGTTTAGAGGCTTGTAAACTAGCGACATTTAGCTCACATTGATGGGTGAAAACATCCCTGGCTCAACCTCCAGCTTTACGCCAGTGTGTGGGCCACCGAAGGACTTTGCGCTTTCCTGAACACCGGCCATCTGGAGGCGGCCATAGTCCCGCTGAATGCATCATTTCCCCGTAATTCCTTTTAAATCACAAGCGTCATTGGACTTAATGGGCAAATGTTTCATCGTTGACGTGCGAATTGGGATTTGAGTAACTGGAGACCAAATGTTGTTCATCCAGAGTCACTCTCCTCAAGTTCAGTGACCTTCAGAGCGAGAGAGAGAGAAAGAGAGAGAGAGAGAGAGTGTGTGTGTGTGTGTGTGTGTGTGTGTGTGTGTGTGTGTGTGTGTGTGTGTGTGTGTGTGTGTGTGTGTGTGTGTGTGTGTGTGTGTGTGTGTGTGTGTGTGTGGTGTGTGTGTGTGTGTGTGTGTGTGTGTGTGTGTGTGTGTGTGTGTGTGTGTGTGTGTGTGGGTGTGTGTGTGTGTGTTTTCCCCTCGCAGGTGTTGGAGCTCGTTGGCACGGTTCCTCACCCCACGGTCGGGCACTAGCATTTCCGACGAGCCTGTTATCTGTCCGCCGAAATGAAAAGGCTTGTTGTTGTTTGTCGTATGTTAGCTGGATAAGATCTATTCCATCGGCACGTTCTGGTTTGAGCGCAATTTCCAACTCTCAGGTCAACAGTTCACGCTCTGCACTCGACGTGTCAGATGGCAACACATCTATTTTCTCTGTAAATCTGTAAAGCAGTGACCCCTGTGCATGTGTGCAGATTTTGGTCCAAAGTGACAAGGGAGCATCAGCTGAAAATGTCACTTCAGAATGGATTTACATCAAGCCTCGATCCCTGTCACCCTGTCACCCGGCCGGATGACTGACTGATGCGGAGAGGAGGAAATGTGTTGTGGTTTCCTGTTTGTTTGGCTCTCCGTGACGTTAAGGACATCTGGAGTCATTTTTGTTTGCAAGAGCTTTCATTGAAATTGACCTCGATAACGACGATGGTGATGATGATGATGATGATGATGATGATGATGGCCTTGTTAGGGCCACCATGGTTGATATGATCATGCAAAACCAAATGGATTTTTAAAATAGCGTCTTCCAGAACTGTGTTGATTTCTCAATTATTCAGTCTCAAGTGATAGCTGTACATGCAGCAGTAGTCAAAACAAGACGTGGGAGAATTAAATTCAACAAAACAAAAACAAAAAATGCTAAAATGTGACCTTTGAACATAGACGCTGACATACATGGAAATTACATGAAAGGCTGTAGAATAGTCATGGAAAGGTCATAGAATTAGTTAGGAACCCTGGGTCATGCATTTCTGATGATGATGATGATGATGATGATGATTATATTGGTGGTGGTAAAGATGATGATAAATCAGTTTATGGATGTTAACTATGAATGTTGTCCCTTAGGATTGTTGTGACCTGTCTGTCTGGTGGCAATACACATGATTTGATGATAGGGCTGTATTGATTATCTTTTTCTTTTCTTTCTTTCCAGGAGCAGTATGTCTTCATCCATGACGCCATTTTGGAGGCGTGTCTCTGCGGGGACACCACCATTCCAGCCAATCAGCTCCGCTCTGTCTACTACGACATGAACCGCCTCGACCCCCAGACCAACTCCAGCCCCATTAAGGAGGAGTTTAGGGTGAGAGCTGTTACTGTATCAGTCACAGTCTACTTTGGTAGATGTTTCTTCAATTAGCAGCAGATAGTTTGCATGATTTAAAAGTGTTTCCACTTTTGTTTTAATTTGTACTAGCATGAAAAAAATATGAGATAAAATTGAAAGTAACAACTTTCTAATTTAAAAAAGTAACTAATAATGGATTACAAGAATTGAAAAAAAAAACTACGTTAATAGTTGGCACAAGAAAAGTAATCAGAGTACTCTATTGTTCGCTTGATTTTCCTGTCAGAATGAGAACCAGTGACCTTCTAACCAGTCTAGTCTAGTATTGCATGTTTGTTTTGTTTTTTTTACATAATAAGACAGAAAATAGTTTGTGCAAATCCCTAAATGAACATTATCTCAGGGACAGGGTCAAAAACATGCTCTCTCTGGTTAATGATGCAGTCCCCCTCTGGGCCAATCAGGAACAAATATGTCACCTTGTTTTGACCTGTAATTGCAGCCAATCAGTGTTATTTTGAGAATGCTGGAAAGCAGTGATGAGATGCGCCATTCCCCCATGTTTCCTCACAAATCCCGCGTGTGGCGTCTGAGATATTGCTCATGTAATTAAAGAATTGCATTGTTAATTACAATAATGGGGGCACAATTAGCGCAGTGGAGACCTCCTGCATCAGTATGACAGCACGTACCTCTGTAGAGGGTAATGCACCAACGTCATTTTCTCACCAGAACACGCCCCCTCAGTCAGGCGCAGTAGCAACATGGTTGCCTTTAGTAGGTGAAACTGCAAAACAAACACATGGTTATCGGCTTAAATTAAAGGCAGTTGGACTTGACAGCGATCCTTACAACTTATCAAAGAACCAGTGGGCCATCGATGGACATTGACATGTGACCAGGAATCTAAAATCTAAAATAAAGAGCCTGCTCTTCTACCTGCTCTATCTGTTAAGCGCCTTGAGATCACTCTTATGATTTGGCGCTATATAAATATCAATTGATTGATTGATTGATTGATTGATTGATTAAATTGGGTTTCCTGACATTTATATATATATACAGTATAACATGACTAAACTTCATGTTACAGATAATATCCAGGAAAAAACACAGGCTGCCAAACAGACCGCAAAATGACAGTAACCTTATCAGGAGCGTTAGCTAACCAGCAGTAGGACAGACTCTTACTATGAATGAACCTGCTGGTTGTGTCAGATAGGCTCTCCATCAGTCATATCCACAGACAGAAGGCTAGGTTACATCCACTCATTATTCTCTGGTTACTGATGTTAACAACTTATTGCGAAAACTCGCTACTACAGTATTACAACTATTTCTCGTTGAATCTATTTGTACAGTCAGTCGCACAACAGCTCTTTCCCATTTTAGATGTGTTCTCACAGCATTCAAGCTGCAGCCACTCAGTCTTTCTAACACTAGGGGGCGTAACCCGCCCTGACGTCACGTGCATCCCCTCTGTTGCTGTGTGGCAGACTCTGAACATGGTGACTCCCACGCTGCGGGTGGAGGACTGCAGCATCGCCCTGCTGCCCAGGAACCACGAGAAGAACCGCTGCATGGACGTCCTGCCGCCTGACCGCTGCCTGCCCTTCCTCATCACCATCGACGGAGAGAGCTCCAACTACATCAACGCTGCCCTCATGGATGTAAGAGTCCCACACACACATTCATATTTCACATTGAAGGCATTTTAGCTGGTGGCCCTTTACAGACTGATTGATTTACAGTAAAGCAAAGATCCACCCTTGGATATTCATACACTGTTATTTATCATCAATCTGTGTTGTTCCATGCGTTATTTGGAGATCATTTCTTTTTTTTTAATTATTATTATTATTTTGTGTTTGTGTGAACACGCTTTCCTCCAAACTCAACCACTTCAGTTAGTAATGTCCTACATTTCCCAGAATGACTCAACCTATTGCACTCAACTGTACATGTAGGTGGACAGAGCAATGGGAATAGCATAGTAAGACCAATAAGATGAGTTTTTGGCCATGCCACTCAAACACAACGTCGCTTGTGGCTGCACTGCATTCTGGTATATTGAGGCTATACTGTCAGTGGATACATTTGTTTCTCTGCTTCTTCTATGATGGATTTCTCTCTGTATGATTGTCTAAAGTGTATTCAAAATGGCGGCTCTAGAAAGAAGCCCTCACTCTTTGAGTCTGAGGGACTGACCCCCCAAAACATTTACCTTCAAAGTTTCAGATCACTGGAAGTTGTTCTGCTCTTAAACTCAGTTGTAGCTGTGCCGTGTTTTTAGGGCGTATTTGACAAAGAACACCTGGACAGGGCGCTTGCATGGATCAAACCTTTCGGCTACACTGCTGCTCCAGGATGGTCTGGCTAACCACTGGGCCACCTTGAGATCCAGAAACCACATTGGAAACGCAGCGTCCTAATATAATCTCCCTAGACATGGAATCTCCATTACTCAGTAAGAGAGAGGTCAACGGAGGGAGGTCATTTGAAGAATGGTTAAAGGTTTA
>NW_028151540.1:0-32500 GCF_964638095.1 Poromitra crassiceps | reverse complement strand
ATCACTGTTTGTCTACTTGAGAAATTATCCCACATAGAAAAAAAACTAGCATAACCCCAGTTGAACTGACCCTGGACCCCTGTTACTTTTGTCCAAACCAGTGACTTTGTAGGAAAGCATGAATCTCCTTAGTTTTGAACTAGCTGATATTACTGCACTGTACGGTGAAAGGTTCCTGACCCACGTCAGCTCCACCTGCACTCACCTGCATAAGCTCTTTACCCCACCCAACCCGGGCGGCCCGGGGCCATCGACAATTACTCCTCATACTGACATCCATGTCATAACTTCCTCTGGCCAGCAGAGGCACCAACATGAGAAAACACAAGAGTGTTAAGTGAAATACAATATTATCACATATGATCATTGGCAATTGGTTGCTGATCGTTATGTCCGTGTGTGTGATGGTTTTCGAGCCTGTATCTTTGATTGCCTCTCTGTACGCAGCATTAACTATGGTCTATCAGTCCATTGATCTTTATGTAAATGTGTCACCTTGATCCATCGCTTGTCCTACTTGTAGCCATCTAGGCTTAGTCCTATATCTTTGCTGTCTGATTGCATCTTTGCACAGCGATTACCCCCCCCCCCCCCCCCCCCCCCCACACACACACACACACATTTGTGTTACCCTGGGTTAACCGGCATCCCTCCCTTTCCAGCCCCAGGATGGCTACCGGATGGTGCAGCAGTTCCAGTTCCTGGGCTGGCCCATGTACAGAGACACGCCCATGTCCAAGCGCTCTTTCCTCAAGCTCATCCGACAGGTGGACAAGTGGCAGGAGGAGTACGACGGGGGCGAGGGACGCACTGTGGTCCACTGTCTGTAAGTTGCCCCCAACAACCAGTGCAGCAGGAGGTTCACTCTCAGCTGGCATTAAAGATGAAACAGCTCCACCTACTGACTGAAATGCTTTACTGTGTCAGGAGTTGATGAGCATGCCTCGACTCACATTTTCAGCTTTCTTTTTATTAACCCTTACCCTTTTATATCAAACTCAATTTTATCTAGCTCAGCTGAAATGACATCTGACCGAATTGATTAAACGTTAAGCTTAAAGATCAGTCTATTAGTTGACTATTCTACGACATGACATCTCCCCTCTATGGTCTAATGCTGCTGTGTGACAACTGCAGGAACGGAGGCGGCCGCAGTGGGACCTTCTGTGCCATCAGCATCGTGTGTGAGATGCTCCAACACCAGCGCTCTGTGGACGTTTTCCACGCCGTCAAGACACTGAGGAACAATAAACCCAACATGGTGGACCTACTGGTGAGGAGAACTTGCAGCAGATGGACACATGCATCAGACTTTGGTGAAACAGGATTTGCAAATTATTCTTAGATGTTTTTCACAGATGTTTTAACCTGCTCTGTGTGTGTTATTTGAATGTCCACTGTAGTACATTATGCTTTCCTGTGGTGGATAACTTACCTGACATTATCTGAACCATCCAGATGTAGCAAGCAGCTTAAAATGCAAAGAAATATTTGCAAATTCTATTTGACATAGGTCTGATTAAAGGATGGGTTTTCCGTGGGGAATATGAATATATATTAAATCTCACGCCCCTAAGGTTTTCGAATCCGTTGAAATTTTTGAAATTGGTGGTTTACTCACAGAGATATCAACCGAAATCCACTCTGTGTGTGGGGGGGGGTGGTGGGGGGGAGGTGCGGGTGCGGGGACTCGAAATACTACATTTCCCACAATGCACTGGGCTCGCGTGGCCTTCGTTTTCATGCCCACCCCTCAGGCATTTTGGCTGATATCAAACTCCAGTAGGTGGCGGTAATGCACATATATGTTTGCCAACCGCCATAAAACTCAAAGAAGAAGAAGAAGAAGGCTTCGACAATAAAAGATACAAAGAAGAAATAAATCGAAAATAAAATTGCCTCCAAATTGCACCAAATGTAAACGGTAGTATATATGTCGGGAGATGTCTTCATAAAAAAAAATTCATGCATTTTAAGGCATTTTCGTAGGAGTTACGCGCATCTGATGTTGTAACTATTTTCTGTAAAAATGTGTAAAAACGGGTACATTGCTCAGCATTGATTTCGTTACTTCAACCCACCTACTACTAGATGTAAAATTTGACGATCTTTCCAATGCCGCCAGTCCCGTGTCTATTAGTGCTTCCGTTCCCGAGATATGGTCTCTTTGCAAGGAACTATGGGAAGCTAATATTAGCTACAGCAGGCTAGGCGGTTGAAAAAGATGGCTGCCTTTTTGTTTTTGTCAAGGCCTCTGAAGGGGCGTGGAGGACCTCTAGAGGACAACAGTTGTAGTTCATAGGTGCACGACTTCCGCAAGGCGGGGGGTGTCGCTCTGACGCGTTTTGCGTCAGAGCGACATGGAAATAATGTGATAGATGCTTGATAGGCATGGCAGTGAATATCCAATTTCAAAAATTTCAACGGATTCGAAAACCTTAGGGGCGTGAGATTTAATATATATTCATATTCCCCACGGAAAACCCATCCTTTAAAGGGACAGTTCATCCCAAAATCAAAAATAGATATTTTTCATTTTACCTGTAGTGCTATTTATCCATCTAGATCGTTTTGGTGTGAGTTGGCTAGTTTTAGAGATATTGGACATAGAGATGTCTGCCTTCTCTCAAATACAATGGAACTGATGGCACTGGGGCGGCTGTAGCTCAGGAGGTAGAGCGGGTCGTCCACTAATCGCTTTGGATAAAAGAGGTCGGGGGTTCCATTCCCGCTTCCTCCAGTCTGCATGTCGAAGTTTCCTAGGGAAGATACTGAACCCCAAATTGCTCCTGATGGTGTGCCAGCACCCTGCGTGGTAGCCTGGCGCCATCGGTGTATGAATGGGTGAATGTACCCAGGGCCGCTGCTGGCCATTTGGGTGCCCTAAGCGTAATTGTTTTGTGGTGCCCCCCCCCCCCCCCCCCCCCCGCAAAACTTTCAATAACTGTCAAACGAAAGACTGCAAAATCATTAATTATGAACGATACTAGTGTATTTCACATTACATTACATGTGGCAAACAAACAATTGTTAGAATTACTGTACATGTCAGCAAACAAGTGATGTGATTGTTAAACTGTACATGCAAGCAGGGGCGGACTGGGATCATAATTCAGGCCAGGCATTAGATACCAAGCAGGCCAGGCCAATACGGGCTGACGTGTGTGCCGGCGTCCGAAGGGCGGCGGCGAATTTTTTGGGCTGTTTGAAGCCCAATTTGGGCCATTTAAAGCCAGATTTGGGCTGTTTGAAGCCAGATTTGGGCCGTTTGAAGCCCGATTTGGGCCGTTTGAAGCCAGATTTGGGCCAGTTGAAGCCAGATTTGGGCCGGTTGAAGCCAGATTTGGGCCGTTTGAAGCCCAATTTGGGCCGTTTGAAGCCCAATTTGGGCCGACTCCAATTTTACAATGAGATGCACCCACTTTAACCCTGAATAAAGTAATAAAACCACTAGTGAACCAGTAGGCAGCGCCTGGCCTGCTGTTCAGTGAGTGGCCTGACTGAGGGCACCAAAAAAAAAAAAAAAAATTTTTTTTTTTTTTTTGTTTTTTTTTTGGTGCCCTCAGTCACATGATGCCCTACGCAGTCTGCGTACTCTGCGTAATGGGGTGCGGCGGGCCTGAATGTACCTACTGATTGTAAAGTGCCTTGGATAAAAGCGCTATATAAATGCAGGCCATTTACCATTTCCAATCACTCAGCTTGTGGTGCTCACAGTGCCAATCAAATACATTTGAAAAACTCAACAGCAATGTATCTTTCCAGAAGTCATGACCCAGTTACTCAAGGACACCCACAGGCCTTGTTATGAGCAGTTTCATGTGGGAACTATTTTTCTTTTGATTGAACTACGCCCATTAGCTGCTAGCTGCTAAAATAGTTACTATATGAAACTGCTCGCAACAGGTCTCCTAGCAGCTAGCCAGCACCTGGTGCGGGTGTAATTTGGTCAAAAGAAAATAGTTCCTATATGAAACTGCTCACAACAAGGTTTGCGGATTATCTTGAGTAACCGGGTCATGTTGCGTTTTTCAAACATGTTTTTTTGGTGCTTTGAGCACCACAAGCCAAGTGCCTTCCAGTTCCATTGTATTTGAGAGAAGGCAGACATCTCTACGGCCGATATCTCCAAAACTTGACAACTCACACCAAAACGATCTAGGTGGATAAATAGCACTACAGGTAAAAGGAAAAATATGTTTTTTTGGAGTGAACTGTCTAGGGATGGGCATTTTAAGCAATTTAAATACTCGAGTACTCTCCTTTTATTATGAACGAGTGCTCGAGTACTCGCGCGGGGGGCGCGGGCTGTGATTACTATGGTAATACCTGAGCAGGGGTAATCTGCTGTGTATGGGGCTGTTCACACATAACGTTTGCATTTTTGCATGGAAAAAGCGCTACCTGGAGCATTTTTTTGTCAGGAGAGGGACTGACTGTGATATTAGGTGATGCTAAGCTAACATCTAAAGCCTACCTCAGACAGTATCTCCGATGGTTGGATGGATGGCATTAGCGCTTTGGAGCAGACAAGTTGTGAAACAAGCGAAGGCATTTCCAATACATGTCCATTGTTGCTGAATAGTGATCACCATGATGCGATTGTCTCCCAAAAAGTGATTCTTTCTCCACATTTCTTGTGACTAACATTATGGGAAACGACAGTGTACTCAGTAAACTAGTGCAACGTTTTGAATGAGTTTTATCGGGTGTGCGCTATGAAGAAGCGTGCTTCTCATTCGGGAGAATATCTCCAGCCACCATTTTCGGGAAGAGCTGGAAAACTTCAGGTTAAAACTTTCAAAATAATGTTACTTAAACAAAAGTAAATAGCTTATTGATGCACGTTGGAGGAGAAAAGGTATTTCAACGAATGAAGCAGCATCCTTGTATCAAAATACTCGTTGTGATGTTATATGGCGTGAAACTGTGGCTGTAACGCATTACTCAAAATAAATAAGGTTACAATAAGCGTTTTATTTTGAAAGCAACAAAGCGGATGACGTACTTGTACATTCTGGCTGACTTGACGCCCGGCCGTGCACTATGCTGCCAGATCCACATGACGATGCGTGCGTAGATCTTCTAGACCATTTTTAAAGGGGTGGGGAGTGGGGCGAGTACCCGAACAGCATAAACATTACTCGAGTACTGACGTTATAAACGAGTGCTCGAGTACCCGAGTACCCGAGTACTCACGCCCATCCCTAAACTGTCCCTTTAAAACTTCATAATGTTAGGTTGTAACCTTTTTTCCTATGGCGCTTTAAGGCTTTGAGGCTGCAGCAGGTGCGTAGAGAAATAAATCAGACTGAAAATAATGATAAAAAGCCATCTGTCCATTGTCAAAAATCATGTACAATTAATACACAGCCAAAATTATTTCATCCCTTGTTCCCATTTTGTTTCGTTTTGTCTTCTAGGATCAGTACAAGTTCTGCTATGAAGTGGCACTGGAGTACTTGAACTCTGGGTAACGTCCGGAGTTTCCGACCAGAGACTTTACATGTTTGGGACATGACAGAAGACTGCAGATCACATATGTGCATTGTGTGCATGCAGCTCCCTTGACCGGCTCTCTGATCTTCAGTTGATCTAGATGGGAAAGGTGGTAGAGTTGTACAGTGTTAATATTGCTGTCAGTACCAGCTAAGGAACCGAGCAGGAGCACAATGATTTTTTTTCCACTGCAGTGAGTCGCCTCCTCTCTGGATCCCTCTCTCTCTCTGGATCTCTCTCTCTCTCTCTGACTCTATCTCAGTCGCCTGTGGTCCCGTGGTTGTTGCCTTGATCCTCATTGGACGACGAGCATTAAATACTCAAGTTTTCCGTGGAATGCGATACACTGTACGTAATGTAATGTGTTCATTTTATTCTCTCCGATCATGTTTTTTGCTCAGCGTTGAATAACGTCATTATTAAGGGTCACTGAATGCAGGAGTTCAAAGCCTAAATGTTACTAAATGTCCTGTAAACGTATGACTTTTAGATTACTATTGCTTCATATGTTGGGGACAGCTGGCACAGTCTACATTCGCTTACCTTATTTCCTGTACAGGGATCCAAAGCTTTATTTTGCACTCTCATTTGATTCTTGTTGTGCATATTGTACATATTTCTGTAGATTATTTATTCACGGTATGTACTTTTTTTGTGACTCGCAGTAAGTGACAATCATAATGTTTTATTGATTTGTTTTATTGATTGTATCGTGTGCTTTTTTTGGTCATCTTGTATGACAAATCAATTCCATTGTAAAAAGATATATAAATGTATCTACAATATAAACATTGTATTATGTATTTCTGCCTCTGTGTGGAGCAGGGAAAGTTGACAAAAGGGGGACATCTGCTGGAGACATGGGGAACAGCAGAATTACATAGAATCTTTTCTGTAACTTTTAAAGGTGTCATATTATTCCGTTTTCATGATTTTGTTTTTGAATATACAGTAAGGCTCAGGGTAAAAATAGTAACAATTCTTCTTCAGAACAATTTGCAAATAGAACTAGTTCATTTTAAAGGGTATTTATTGAATGAATTTGAAGACTAGTCACAGTCAGAGACCAGTGACAATATTGGACTCTCTAATTCAAATGGTGAGTGGAGGCCTTCCAGTTAAAATGCTGCAAACTTGACTGATTGGTGGAATTTTAGTAAATTGCCTTTTTTTCCTTGTTTTTTTTTTTCTTGGTGGCAACCAAGTGTAATTTTAGTAACTGCTTAGTGAGGAGAGCTAATCAGTTGTGATGTGTTGACTGGAGTTTTAGACGAGTTAGACCAAAACTGGCTGTAGATATACAGGCTCACTCTCTCTCTCTCCCCCGCTCTCTCTCTCTATCTCTATCTATATTGTTTTTTATATGAAGCAGCTTACAGTCAAACAAAATTAAATTCTAACAATGCCTTCTAACAATGCCTTCATTTAACATCTTTGATATATTACTATATATATATATATATATATATATATAAAGCAAGGAATGCAGGGGTGTAGGGGAGCATAAACCTATGTTTATCCATGATTTTAGTTGCAGAATAGTTTACCCAGAATACCCACTAATCCAGACTGGTGTGATTTAATTGAGAATCCAGTATCTTGGGGGGCGTGGGGGGGTGTAACTGTAGGAAAATATAGATGCTGGTGGTTGTTTGCCTCATGATGATCTGGACCCTATAAGTTATAGTTTATACAACATCATTGGAGGAGTGCTTTATTAAATAGTTTAAATGGACAGGGGGCCACTCTGCACCCTACCGGGGGCCGCAAGATGAGTATCATGTATTATATTTGTTTTATGTTTTTTTTTATCTATACTGCAGTACAGCCTGTCAATGAAAATGTTTACAGGCAGTCCTTTACAAAACTGGGAATTTACGCCATATGGGTTAATTATGCAATGACCTTGCAAAGATGGACACAAGACAAAGACAGCAATTCATCTTAGGCCTACACTGTATTCAATTTCAAAATGAACTGAAGGAACACCTGGCTTTTTATCTGCGTACTGACATCAGCCGAGGTAAACCTGAGCCAGTTTCACTACAAAACAAAGACCGGCATCCAAAAGGCTCAGCAAGGACAATAGCAAACCACACTGAGTTTTGATTAGCAAATTGGCTCCACCAGTTCACTGTTGACTGTTGAGTGAGGAGAAGACCAACTGTCTGCTTTGTAATGGATTACTAACTGCAACATGGGATACTGTAAGTACTGAGGATTCAGAGTTTACATATCAGCTACACACATATCTTACCCATCCCTTTCATACAAAGAACTCATGTGTTCAAAGAGAGCAAATTCATTGTGAACTGTGTCCATTTAACATAAACATGTTCCCAAAGTCTCACAGCAATACACCTCTGTGAAAACCATTTTAAAGTGGGGGCAGAATTGGCCACAGCTATCCCAGCAAGTGAAATGCTTCTAACATTAAACACTAAAATATTATTTCAGCACTAAATGTCTTATTGGATGGAGGCTGCATTTCCCAGCACAGTTATGAAGTTGAAAAGTCTATGTCAAGATCAAACTTAATTATGCGAGATTTCATCTAGGGACAGAAATATAATTAATAACTAGTAGCCACCAGATCAAATCATGTCAGTATTAAAAATGGCAGTATTTTCTGCACAATTCGAATGTAAGGTGTTCATAGGCGTGCAATTACTTTGCAGAAGAGTGATGAAACTGGCTCCCATTGTTTTCATTTATTCACTAACCTGAAGACAGGCGTCTCCCACAATGTTAAAAATGCAAAACGCCGGCTCTGTCAAAATGTAAATGCGGTCAAAGCTGTGTGCCACTGTGATCATCACTTCTTTATCTCTAAATTCCATTACTTTTTGTTGTAACCTCTATGGGCAGAATGAATGCAGTGTCAGTAATCGACTGCAAAATGAATTATTCTGTACTGTATGCCATTGTAGACTGCATTTGTATAGCTACTAGTAATAACCATTATTCGTGGTGGTTGTGGTTATATGAATGACATTGAATGGAAAAGAGAAATTGTGTTACCTTGGTCAAATGGGGCAAGCATTTGTATCTGGACTCTGCAGCAAAACATCACCACTATAGGCTTTTTGTTGTATTGACAGTCCACATTCAACTGAAAACAATGTAACATTTTAAATTACAACCTTAAGGAAAGATACCATGAAATAATGATTGTGTGTTAAATAATGATTGTGTTGAACACAATCATTATCAGTGAGCTCCTTGTTGGCTTGAGAGAATATTTAAAACTCATGAACAGAACCGAGTTAAACTTTCTATGACAAATACACAGCCATATACTGGAATAACTGGCGCAAACAAAATATCTGACTTAAAGTAAAGCCTCCTCCAGTTTACCTTCCACTGTACAGGTAGATTCCCCTCCCCATATCATGGAGGCAACAAATGGTAAGTTTTGAAATTTTGATGGCAATATAACAATGTGTGAATTGTAATTTAATGTGCCTTTATGTTACTTTTATATACCCAGGGACAATTTTGCATTTATTTATTTATTTATTTATTTATTTATTTATTTATTTATTTATTTATTTATTTATGTATGTATGTATGTATGTATGTATGTATGTATGTATGTTTATTTTTTTTATTTTTTTTATTTAATGTATTTATTTATGTATTCACCCTTTTTCATTTGGATACATTACCAACATGGAGCTGCCCAGTACAACCACAGGACTGTGCTGTTTGCCACTGCCAGCCACTGCCACTCCAAAGCACTTGCGGATACGCAACATTGCTCAAAGGCACATCAGTAGCAGCAGTTGAGGGAGAGAGAAGAGAGAATAACTAACTCACTGCCTCACTCACCAGACCAGCTAGATGTGTCCCAGCTGGTCCAGGAATTCAAACCAGCCATCCTCCAGTCATGTCCGCCCTCTTCGCCAACCTTCAGGCTGCCTCTCCCAGAAGAGCTAGAGGCTGTCTGTCACACTCCTCTGGTGAGGATTGGTACTACATGACTTTGACAGAGAACAGTCACGCTATAGCATCGATAGTATAATACGCCATAGAGCACAGTAAGTGGGGTTAGTGAAGGTTAACATAAAAAAGAGATAGATTTTATAATTGAGTATATATTATGCAAAGGCTATGCATCTCTTGGCAATTCCATTTCTATTAGCCTTGGAAATGCAGCCATCCACTGTGCTAATTAGCAACACACTATAGTATAATAACCTAACACATTCACCACATTTCCATGGATTACATAGATTCATAAGAGAAGAAGCCAACAGCATTTTAATTCCTAAAACTGCTGTTTTTTTTTTACTTCCATCTTAATTCACTGCTTTCTGCGGCCTGCAGCAGCTAAGGGGACTCTCTTGGTCAGGAGGAGGGTAGAGTCTTTGGCACATCATCATCATCACCAGAGGTCAAAGTATCATTTGATTCCTTTGCAGAAGTCTCCAGCTGGTCGGAGAGCCACAGGCACCAAGGCGCCAGGGACACCGGGTTCATATTTCATTGCAGGACTGGCCAGTGGTGAATTATTCTATTTCTCTCCTCACACATGGAGGCCAGGGGAGCTGATGAGGAGGCAGTTCAGGCAGGCAGAGAGAGCGAGAGAGAGAGAGAGAGAGAGAGAGAGAGAGAGAGATGGTGGAGTTTGAGAGCTGGATGTGGGTTGATGTGGTATAGCCACTGGGAGTGTCCACCAGATGTTCAATGAGCTAATGTCCACACTGCACAGCACACACACATACGCACACACACACACACACACACACACACACACACACACACACACACACACACACACACACACACACACACACACACACACACACACACACACACACACGCATGCTCTCTCTCTCTCTCTCTCTCTCTCTCTCTCTCTCTCATATACACACACACACACACACACATGTCCTGAGAAAAATGGACACCCATGCAGCCGTCATTTGGGCTCAGTGATAATTTGTTTCGCTTTTGACTTTAAATAGAAGAATATATAACTTGCTATATCATTAAATATATCACTAAATCCTGTACATCCATTTTGGAAAAGGAATTGTTGAAGTTACTTGATTTTCATTGCTCAGTAACTTTATTCCATAACTTCAATAATACTTAAATGTGTGAGTTTTCTTTTCACGTCAAACATCACTTTAAGATTCAGGTTTCCCATTTTTCAGATGGTGGACATTTCATTTGGGAGAGATTAATTTTTGATGAAGTGCAATTGAGGAGAAAGCATCACTCAGGAAACACTGCTTTGGACACGAGGGACAATGACGTCACACGACCAGGAGATGGCGCCGAAGAGCGGGCAGCCTCGACAGCCGTGCAGTGTAGAAGAGTCAACAACAGCCAGTGGAGAGCACTGTTCACTCTGGTATGGACTCTTATCATTTACAGTTAGCCTACCGGTTTGTCTCTCTATACACACATTCAGTTGATGAACCTCATTTTCTCTCATACTTATAACTGGGGAGAAAAAAAACCATTATTTAGTCTTCAGACTAGTGACAGTTAGTGAAGGTATAAGAGTAAGATATTAGTTAGGCCTATGTTTGTGTACTTATAGCAGTAGTATAAATTGAAGGTAT
Organism: Poromitra crassiceps; assembly: GCF_964638095.1. NCBI lineage: Eukaryota > Metazoa > Chordata > Actinopteri > Beryciformes > Melamphaidae > Poromitra > Poromitra crassiceps. The sequence goes on along the minus strand of NW_028151540.1, from coordinate 21,425 downwards.
TGTATAGCTTACCCAATGATTCAGCACATTAGCCTGATGGACTGGTTCCTCTTCCATTCTTCACTATATTGTGTTTGTCTATTTATTTGCATTTACAGTTTTGGATAGTCTCTTGCACCCGTAGGCCTATATGGTTATCATTACTTTATAGTATTCATCATCATCATCATCATCACACATTTGTCTTTTTGTTCCACCATATATGCTCATAGAGTTTGTGTGCATAATATTCCCTCACACTCAGCCTTGTATGCTGCCCTGATGTAACGATGTAATGAACATGATAACCCAATGAATAATTGATCACAAAAGTGATTGCCAATGAAGAATTAACGGGCATGTTTTCCCATAACTGAGATGCTAGCTGAATTCCAGGCCAGCAACCGTCAGTCAGTCTCTATACCACTGCAAATCCACCCCCCCCCCTCCCCCCACGCACGCGCAGCACATACCATTGCAAATCCACACACACACACACACACACACACACACATACACACACACACACACACACACACACACACACACACACACACACACACACACACACACACACACACACACACACAACACCATTGCAGATAGATCCACAAAGAGACACACGACCACACTGGAGATTCACACATGGGTCAAAGGTCAGCCGAAGCAACTAGAGCACAACATCCTCTTTCCTTCTCCAGGGAGACAGGATTATTCTCTCTCTTTCCCTCTCTCTCTCTCTCTCTCTCTTAGTCTCTCTCTCTCTCCCTTAGTCTCTCTCTCTCTCCCTCTCCCCTGTTTTTTCTACACAAACAATTGCACAGACTGTGAATCTGCGTGAGACTGGGAGCAGCGGTGGAGATTGTCTTCACTTGCTTTGATAGCATCACTCTCTGTTGTGGCTTTTCTATTCTGCATTCTGCATTATTGTTTCTCTCATGTTGTTTCACCCGAAACAACATGACATTTTTTGTAGTGTCCAATCAGATTCACCTCACACATTTTGAAATGTGCAGATAATGATCAAATATCTTAAAGTTGCGACGTAATGATTTTAACGTTTGGAGTGGAGGCCATCTTGCGATGGGATCACACCACCCACGACGCCCCCACCTTAAACCGAATGTGGGCCAGGGGCGTAATGTGGGTGGGGGGAAGGTGGGGGGGGGGGGGCAACATGGGCGTTTTCAAACTCGGGCCTCCATTTTGATGCCAACTATACACCTGTAAAGTCTTGTGACTGCATCTTGCCACGACAACATGACACACAGACAGAAGGTGTCACAAGGTGAAAACAAAAGCAGCATCGCCGTCGCGGCGGGAAACAAGCGTACACTTATTATTCCTACATCACCATCACTGTTTGGCTCTTAGAGAGACGAGAGTGATGCAGGACTTCCAATAAGTCACTGTAGCTGCTGGCTGCAGCCCCACAATCGAGCGTTTGCCAAGGGGGAGCGGGAGATCAATCAATGGACCCGAGCGCCGCTGTGGAGCTCTGACATCAGAGGCTGATCCATATCTCATATTTGCTCCATCTTCATGCATATGGAAGGGAGAGTGAGACTTATCCCCACAGTCACACAGTCTGTCAGCCCCGCCCAATCTGTGTCTGCTATCACTCAAACTTTGTATGTTTTGTCATGAATGCAGTAACCTTGTGAGGCAGCTGGATTCTAACCATTTGGCAGCATCAGGTTATGAATGCAGAGCAACCTTTAAAAATGTGTAAACATTCTTCCTGGGCGCAGAAGTGGCGTAATATATATTTAACCTATCAAATATCAAATATATAACATAAATAACATATCAAACTACATATTTTAAAAGTTGCTAGTCAAGTGGATAACCTACATTAGTTTGGTGTATGGCTGTCATATTGCATCACTGAGCTACCTGTCTTTAGTTTTGTAGCTCCTGGAAGCACTGTGTGTCCCCAATTTCGACTTAAGTAACCCCCCCACTCTCTCTCTCTCTCTCTCTCTCACACACACACACACACACACACACACACACACACACACACACACACACACACACACACACACACACACACACACACACACACACACACACCTCCCGTTGTCTTAACGTCAATCTTCATCATGTTCAAAATGCTAGAAATGCAAAGTGTCTGTGAATCAGCCGCAGGTCAAGTTCTCATCAAAGTCAATCTCATTTCCTGCAACTCGTTGGAAACCGACGACTGCATGTTGCTGTGGCAGCCATAGCTCCTCTCTGCATATGATGAGTCTGTTGCCATAGCAGCCCCGTGGAGCTCCTGCCAGTCTGTCTCTAGCAGAGAGCGGTCACGGTGCCCCTGACCACGTCTCCATCTGTTGCCATGGCAGCGTAATAGCGTTGTGGATGGATTGGGCATGGCAGGGAGTCAGGTCCTTTATCTCCCAAGGCGTTCTATTGAACCCGCAGCTGCCTGTGTTCACAACATGGCCAGCAGATAAAAGGAGCCAATGGGGAATAACGTACACGTCGAGATACAGTAGACTATCTATACTGAGATCTAGAGCTGTATTTAGACCAGCAGGGAGATCATCGGGTGCGGATGAGGAGGTAGATACAGATTGCAGATGTTCTGCTGGGGCATGACTTGATAAAGTAACCATGGGTGCAGGTTGGACTTCAAGCTTCAAGCTATCTCATTTTGTAATACAAGGAGTGGCTACCTGTTATGTACAATCCCACAGCACATGTGTGGTGATGATGTAGTAGGATACCTGTTATGTACAATCCCACAGCACATGTGTGGTGATGATGTAGTAGGATACCTGTTATGTACAATCCCACAGCACATGTGTGGTGATGATGTAGTAGGATACCTGTTATGTACAATCCCACAGCACATGTGTGGTGATGATGTAGTAGGATACCTGTTATGTATACAGTCCCACAACACATGTGTGGTGATAATGTAGTAGGATACCTGTTATGTATACAGTCCCACAGCACATGTGTGGTGATGATGTAGTAGGATACCTGTTATGTATACAGTCCCACAACACATGTGTGTTGATGATGTAGTAGGATACCTGTTATGTATACAGTCCCACAGCACATGTGTGGTGATAATGTAGTAGGATACCTGTTATGTATACAGTCCCACAACACATGTGTGGTGATGATGTAGTAGGATACCTGTTATGTATACAGTCCCACAACACATGTGTGGTGATAATGTAGTAGGATACCTGTTATGTATACAGTCCCACAGCACATGTGTGGTGATGATGTAGTAGGATACCTGTTATGTACAATCCCACAGCACATGTGTGGTGATAATGTAGTAGGATACCTGTTATGTACAGTCCCACAGCACATGTGTGGTGATGATGTAGTAGGATACCTGTTATGTACAATCCCACAGCACATGTGTGGTGATGATGTAGTAGGATACCTGTTATGTACAATCCCACAGCACATGTGTGGTGATAATGTAGTAGGATACCTGTTATGTATACAGTCCCACAGCACATGTGTGGTGATGATGTAGTAGGATACCTGTTATGTATACAGTCCCACAGCACATGTGTGGTGATGATGTAGTAGGATACCTGTTATGTATACAGTCCCACAGCACATGTGTGGTGATGATGTAGTAGGATACCTGTTATGTATACAGTCCCACAGCACATGTGTGGTGATGATGTAGTAGGATACCTGTTATGTATACAGTCCCACAGCACATGTGTGTTGATGATGTAGTAAGGCTACTGACCCAATTTAAAGGAAGTTAGGAAGCCAGGCGGTTCTGAGTTTCACTTGACAGAGACAGCAATGCTGCCAGATTGAGAACACTGGCATTTGCAAGCCAAAGTGTCCCACAGGAAACGGATTCGGGTTCTTTTGTAAATTTGAAAAGGCAAAAAACACAAAGACAATGTGCAAAGCCTGGAGTATGATCTTAAATTGAAAGCGAGAAGCTGTAACAAGTGATCCATTTAGCTGACAGCAATAATGTTGCTGTCAGTCGTCAGTTGTTTTTGTGTTTCGCAAAATGATGGATGCAGCTTGTCACCCCGAGGTAGGGAAGTGTGTTGTTAGTCCACCGTCTCCTTCCTCGGTTGGTCAGGTTCCCGCCCGAATGCTCAGATTGATGAGCCGTCAGCTTTGAAACGGCTCGTAGCGCTGAGCTACACAGAATGTGTAAGAAGAACGCTGTGATCACACTGAACGTTGTTTGTCTCCTGCTGAAAAGCAAAGTGCAGCGGTGAGCATAGCTAGTGGCAGAGAGAGCACTCAAAGGGCACTCCACTCTCTGCTCTGCAACACACACTTCAGCAATGTGTAAGCTATCCAGTTATCCTGAGCTATAGGTAACCTTGTTGATCAAAACACTGTTGAGAAGGGAAGGAAACAAGGAAGTGACATTGTTGAAAATAGGCAAGAGATATAGCCCATTCTAAAACAGAGAATGCGGGTCCGAAAGGTAGAACAGAGCAGTGAGAGTTTTATCACTTTCTTGTGCAAGGCTTGGACAAATTCTGGACAGCTTAAGTCGAGACATGTTTGAAGGCTCGTTAAAACAAAACATCGGTAAGGGGCCTGTCTACAGGAAGCGTTTTCTTCAGGTCAGAATGCTTTGGAAATCATGTCCAGAGCACTTCCAACGTGCACAGACCACAGCGCATGTAACGTTTTTTCTTCTTCTTCTTCTTCTTCTTCTTCTTCTTCTTCTTCTTCTTCTTCTTCTTCTTGTTAGTAGGTCCACAATGTTGACATTGTTTGAGATGTCTTTGTTATGACAACTTGACATTGACCAAGACAACATAACATGTCAATGTCTTCGTTATGACAACTTGACATTAACCAAGACAGTGTAATGACACGTAATGACATCTTAATGAAAAGTTCAAATTGTACCACTGTAGTTGAGGTCAAGGAAAACACTCATGACACAGTTATAACCTCATTTGACAGTGTTGTGTGACACTGATATCTTAATGCCTGCTATGTCATGTTTATGACAGGTTACAGTATGTTGTATTGGTTATGTCAAGTTGTCATAACAAAGACATTGACAGGTTATGTTGTCTTGGTTAATGCCAATTTGTCCTAAAGACGTCTCAAACAATGTCAACATTGCATTAACAATGACATAATTCACCGAATGACAATCAATGACAACATGTTCATGACAGGTGTCACGTCATGGTTATGACAGTGGCATGTCTGTCGTCATACTGCACCCTCAAGTAAAGTGTCACCGAAACGGTTTATGTGATCACAGCCTACAGCCCACTGCAAGAGCTGGAGAAGCAGATGGTGAACTCATACAATCTGCATTGTAAGCGAAAAGTAATGAACAGGATGTGTGCTGCACACTGTTCCACCACCCAGCTCACCACTGACTACACCCATTATGTCTTACGCAGCATAAACCAAAACGCCACCCAAAACATCCCAAACATCATTGTAATGATGTAATTATAGACTAGTTAAATGATTGATTATTAAAAGTGATTCATTACATTAATGTTACGTAACAACACAATAAAACAGTTTAAAAAAACATTACTCAAGTCAACAGAACTGGTGGGTTCAACTCAGTCTCAATATCCAAAAGAGCATGAAGAATCAGATGAAATGGCAGAACTCACAAGAAGGTTTCAATCAGGTTTCATCCAGAAAAACTGACGCGTTTCAGCCTGCGGCTTTCCTCGTCGTTAATAAGCCACAGTGGGTGTGACATATAATGGCATTTTGAATGTCTCGCTTCCATAATTCAATGTATTTCTGCTTTAAAACAGAATTTCAGGGCGGGATATAACATGGGAGAGGGATTATTCCAGAGTGAATAGGGTGGACCATTGCAATTGCAAACATGGAAAGTGAGTCAGATGTACTGCTAGCCTGAATTCCTCTGTAGAGGACCACTCGCCTCCTCCAACACCTCCATCACTCCTCCTGTTTGAGAGTGGAAGAGGTCCTCTGAGTGCAGGAAGCAGACGAGGAGAAAGGTTTTCTACTCTGTTGCCTTTTGTGTTCACTTGAAACTTTCATTTGATGGGGGGGCGGGGCGGGGTGTTCAAAGAAATCTATATTAGGCTATTTGTTAAAATATTGGTACACCTCCCACTTTATGCAAACATCTAACTTGTGTGAATAAATCATAAATGTAAAGCATACAGACAGGACAAGAGAGAGATTTAAGCCAAATTAAATGTGGTATATTCATTGGTACCAGATGCACCAATGGATTATGTATGCCAGGGTCAAGAGTTTATGAAGAACGGTATGAAGAGACCATCCTGTGATGGGATAACCAACGTGATTGGCCGTGACTTAAAGTGGGGGCTCAGACCACACCCATCTTTGAACTCTGCCTTCATTTGAATGTGAACTATACTAACCTCACGTGACCAGGCTCTCTCTCTCAAAGGAGAAGAGCCCGGTATCTGTTACTGCTCATGTAGTCTTCCGGCCTGACATCTGGCAGATCTGGTGCAGCGAAATAACCAGATGTCAAGCTGTTAGTCCCAGTATACACACCTGTAAAGTTCTGTGACTGCATCTTGCACGGTTAACTTGTGACACCATCGCATTCACAAAATCCGTCCACAGACAGACAGACAGACAGACAGACAGACAGACAGACAGACAGACATAAAGACAGACAGACAGACAGACAGACAGATAGACAGACAGACATATAAACACTTGGCAAAGTACTCAAAACACACACACACACACACACACACAGACACACACACATGCACGCACGCACGCGCGCGCGCGCACACACACACACACACACACACACACACACACACACACACACACACACACACACACGCACACACACAGAGATTCACAAGGTGAAATCAAGACCAGCCACACATTGTCACGGCTGGTAAACATCTAGTCAGCGGCAGTCCTGAGGGAGAAGACCTTGTCGATGGGGCAGCCATGGAGAATCAAGTATGAAACAAACAACTGCTCAGAACAACAGGGGTGCAAATTGAGCACTGCAGTGTGCATGTAACCACCAAGAAGAGTGTAAGAAAGATGTTGCCTGGTCCAACAAATCGACATGATAGACAGATGGTTCATCCAATCACCTGCCAGCACTTTTTTGAAAGGGCCTGCCTTTTGACACGGTTTCCCCAGTGACTCGTTCCCAGATGGTTACGTGAAAACAAACCATCTGGCAACATCAGGTTAGGGAATTCACTACTGGGATCCAAATATGGTAGGTAGTAGAGTAGGATCCCATATATGGTAGTGACAACTCCTCCCACTAGCAGCATTTCAATCAGGCAGGTAGTATAAATAGGGTAGCTGTGGGCACTGCTTCTCTGCCCCTGCAGTGGTCTTTTTGTTTCATTTCTCACCTTGACAGTAGGGGGAGCTAGTGGCGCACTACCTGCCCCTTTTTTTTTTTTTCTTAAATGAGAAATAAAAAAATAATTACAACCTGGATATAATAAGGAGCCGGTGTGTAGCAGAAAATAAGATTTTTACTGGACGTAAACATGCACGGTTACCACATGCCCCATCGGCCTCTCTTCCAGGCTGTTGCAAGGCGCGTTCTAGCTCAATACTGCATCAATCTGAGACATTTCTGTTCTGGGTAAATAAGTAAAAAATAAGGTCCAGGTTGTATAAAAACCCCGAAATTCTCCTTTAATTCCTTTAACCTATTTTCCTTGTAGACGTTTAGCTTTCCTGACAGTGGCCAATCAACCATGTCTGCTTTAGGTAGTAGCCTAGCAGACGGACGTTCAGTGAGGGACAACTTGGTAACTAGGATGCTGCAAGTGCCTGAGGTCATTTTTGTCTATGGTTGACATGGAACTTTATTCATCTTAGTCTCTATAGGGCCCTGCCACCGCTGCTGTTTTGCCCGAGTTTTATTGTTCTTAATTTTAGAGTGTGTTCACTGCTTAGCATTGCACGAATTGTAACTGTGAAGCAGCTGGTGTATTTCCCCATGGGGCATCGGGCATCTAGTGGAATTGTACAGTGGAGCTGAGTGCCGCCCTGGTGGGTGTTAGCCCGGTCCCTTCACTGCATGCTGAGTAGAAGCACTGGGCAACTTGATTTTGTCTACCCCCATGGTCTAGTGCTCTACTATATTGCTGTGGTTTTAATAATTGTCCTAGTTTTATCCAGAGACTGGACGTTTAATTAAAAGAAGTACTGTGTCATTGAATAAACTATTTTTCTACTGCTGACATAATAATTTATGGCAGCCTTATTTCATAACGACCATCTTCCCCAGCTCCTTCCAGTCACTTTTTTTAATCTTTACAAATATTCCTCTTCTCTTTTCTTTCATTTGGAAACACGTCTCCTGTACTGGATGAACTTGCATACTATTTTGGGGTATTTAGTCTCATACTTGTGTTATTTCCCAAGGTCCCGTTCTGTTGTCTGCTTCTCCGTTCCTTACCACCACGTCACTTGTGCATCGCCTCAAGATGGCTACAGCAGCATGACAGACAGGCCTGTAAATCGGCCACATCTCAACCCAACAGAGCACCGTTGAGGTGGAATGGTTTGCAACATGAGTGGATGGCAGGGAAATCTGCAGGAACTGAGCGATGCTATCGGGTCAGTATTGACCTACATTAGGTCCCTGTGGAGTTCTTCTAATCTGATGAAAATCCAAGCTGTGGCAGGCAAAAGGGGGTCCCACCTGATACTATAAGTGTAGGCCTACCAGATAAAGAAGTTACAGAGTGTACATTTGCCTTGTGACACCTTCAGCACCATTTTTACAGTAATATATTTAGACAAATAGAGTTTAAAAGAGCTTTACACACACTAAAATAACAGCACATAAAAACCAATAAGATAAGATAAACAAAAGCTAATCACAAACAAGGTTAATTATAGGCCGACAGCACAGAGCCTATTCTCTCAAGTCAATGGACAGGATCAGTTAGGTCACTCCCATTTGACTTAATTGACTTATATAAGGCCAGTGTCAACAGTAAAGAGATGATAATGCACAGTAAACACACAGCAGGGGGATGAGGGTGGGGGATTGTAAATCTAAACTCAGTGACAAGGACAATGCTCACATTAACATAGAGCGCGGTCCCGCCGGGCGCATAAACAAACGCCACGCTCTCCTCTGCCTCTGTGGGTAATGTGCTTATAACAAAGCACCAGATCACTCACTGTCCTGCCGCACTCCACTGCTCTGAGAGGGTTTCACATGCAGGAGGACAGGGCTGAGTAAGCATTCTCATTGGCCATTTTGGGCTGAGGCCAGGGCACATCCTCCCTTCTCTCTCTCTCTTCTCTCTCCCTCTCTCTCTCTCTCTCTCTCTCTCACTGTCTGTCTTGTCTCACTCCCTCTCTTTCTCTGCCCTACATCTGTCTCCCACTCTCTTCCTCCATCTATTCCTCCATCTCTCTCTCTCTCTCTCTCTTACTGTCTTTCTCGATTTGCATCTCTGTCTTTCTCTGTCTCTCTCTCAATTCAATTCAAGGAGCTTTGTTGGCATGACTTAGGGCCAAACCAATGAGCTTGTGGTGGACTACTGTAGGAACAGGAGGCCCCCCTGTCCTGGTTGTCATCCATGGAGAGGAAGTGAAGAGGGTGGACTCATACAAGTATCTTGGGGTCCAAATCAATATCATTCATGTGATTAATTATTTCCGTTTCATTCTCTTTGGTGACACCTATGGTGATGAGCCGTAATTGCAGGTGACATCAAAACAGTCAATTTGTTCGGCTATAGTAAACCACCTGCAGTGCTAGCAGAGATTGGAAAAAAGTAGCTTGTTATCCTACTTCACACAAGAGTTGGGAACCTACAGTAGCTCCACCTACCTCTCTGGGGCTCAATCACCATTGCATTAACTCAGCTGGCAATAGTGACTTAACAGATATTTACAGTATTTACATGGAAATCTTTGAGATTATAACTTTAAGTCCAAGTGGACATTTGTGCCAGATGGAATGAAATTCCCTCCAGGTGTTCATGATATATCACGTGCATGAGAATGTGACGGACGTGAGGTCACAGTGACCTTGACCTTTGACCACCAAAATCTCATTAATTCATCCTTGAGTCCAAGAGGATGTTTGTGTGAAATTTGAGGAAATTCCCTCAATGCATTCCATCCTGAGATATCACATTAATGAGGTTCAAGGTCACAGTGACCTTGAACTTTGACCACCAAAATCTAATCAGTTCATCCTTGAGTCCATGTGGATGTTTGAGACTAATTTAAATAAATTCCCTGAAGGCGTTCCTGAGATATCACCTTAACGGGCATGGGACGGACAGACAGACGGAGGGACAGACAACCCGAAAACAATGGCACGGCTATCGCTATAGTGGAGGCATAATACTATTCAATTAAGTGCATATTAAATATCCATTCATCACCTAGAATACTTCTGGACAGTAACAACAATAACAGTGATGGTTATTATTATTATTATTAAAAAAAAAGTTCTGCTGTTTCAAAAACAAATCCAAGCAGGAGAAACTTTTTTTTATGCTGAGATTTTGAGAGTTCTCTATTCTTTCAGACATTTTTGAAAAGTTGGCGTCCCTTATGTGTTCATAAAGAAGGAAATGCTCTTCACTTTATATTTCTCCTGAGTTGCAGTGCACACACACAAACACACATGCGCACACACGCGCGCACACACACGCACACAAGCACGCGCACGCACGCGCACGCACGCACGCACGCGCGCGCGCGCGCGCACGCACACACACACACACACACACACACACACACACACACACACACACACACACACACACACACACACACACACACACACACACACACACACACACACACACTTTCTTCTCTTGGCAGCCAGGTTCTTCTGTGGCTGCCCATAAGCTGCTGGTCACTGAGTCTGTACATCGTCAGCAGCTTCCTTTGTCCGGGCTGTCTCTCTCTCCCTCGCTTCCACTGTCTCTCTTTGTCTCTCTCCCTCTTTGCCCACTCTTTTCTCTCCTCTTCCTGTCTCCCACTCTCTCCTTCCGTCTCCTATACTTTCTCATAAGCCACTTCTTACTGTTCTCTCCATACCCATCTGTATGGTTCTGGTTCCCCTCCTGCACTCTCTCCTCTCTCTTTCTGTCTCTCTCTAGTTCTCTATCTATCCCTCTCTCTCTCTCTCATTCACTCTTTCCCCAAGAGCATGATGTGATAATGGCAGAGTATACTGTAAGTGGATTTACACAACATGTCCGGCTGCCTGCCAGCGCACGCTAATTGTTAGGAAGCTTTTTGGCGGTGCACGATGCCAAAAATGACGAGGCTTTTTCCAGGCTATCTTCTGATCAAAACTTTTCTTTGTATAGCCCTAATTCACAAGCATGTCTCAGAGGACTTTACGGAGAATGTGTCTAGCTAAATCTAGCTGAGCGCAATCAAGGGACAGAATCGAACCATCTTAAAGCGTTTAAAAAACATGCATAGAAGAGAGGGAGGGGAAGAAAGAGCAGACGGAGGGAGACAAGAGAGGAGAGAGAGAAGGAGAAGGAGTGAGAAGAGGGAGACAAGAGAGGAGAGAGAAGGAGAAGGAGTGAGAAGAGGGAGAGGAGAGAGGAGAGAGAAGGAGAAGGAGTGAGAAGAGGGAGAGGAGAGAGGAGAGAGAGAAGGAGAAGGGAGAAGAAGTGAGGAGAGAGGCGAGTGGAGGGAGAGAGAGGGGGAGAGAGAACGAACAACACTATATATCAGCACCAGTGGCTCCTACTTAATTACATTACTGGCTTTCCTTGGGAAGCTAAGCAGGTCTGGCCTAGGATACTCCTTGGATGGGAGACTGGTGCTGGAAGTGGTGTTGGAGGACCAGTAGGAGGTGCTCTTCCCCTCTGGTCCAAATGGTCTGATGAATAATCTGATCTGATGAATAATCTCCCCAATGACCCAGGGCAGAGACAGGGACTCTGTCCTGTGAGTGAGCACCGTCCTTCAGATGAGACGTTAAACTGAGGTCCTGACTCTCTGTGGTCATTAAAGATCCCATCGGCACTCTTCACAAGAGTAGGGGTGTAACCCCGGTGCCCTGTGGGGTGTAACCCCGGTGCCCTGGGGGGTGTAACCCCGGTGCCCTGTGGGGTGTAACCCCGGTGCCCTGGGGGGTGTAACCCCGGTGCCCTGGCTAAAATTCCCAAACAGGCCTTCCTTCAATCATGGCCACCTATTCATCCCTCTTTACTTAATTGGCACATTCAGTCCTCAACTCTCCACCCTGAGAGCTGATGTGTGGTGAGCGTTCTGGCGCAAACTGGCTGTAGTGCATCACCCAGGTGGGTGCTACGCATCGGTGGTGGATGAGTTGAGTTCCCTCCCCTCCCTCCCTTGATATGTGAAGCGCTTTGAGTATCTAGAAAGGCGCTATATAAATCCAATCAATTAGTATTATTATTATTATTGTTATTATAACCTTAACCTGTACTAGCAACCAAATAATCTAGCTAATCTACCTAGACTATAACTCTAATAAGACTATAACCTACTGTACTATAACCCTCCTTCCTTCTTTTACTTTCTTTCATTTTCTCATCTTTTCGAGTCGTTTAATTACCATCATTTCTTTTGCTTAGGTGTCTTCTTTTCCAAAAATGGAGACCAATGACAGGAGAGCATGTGAATCAGTCAAGTCTGACCCTCCTGTGAACCTCACAGATACGAGGAAAACACATAATCAATAATTGTACTGTAGATGGCCATATTGCTGCCGGTGTGTTAAAGTGAGGCTTCAATCATACTCTTTATGGTTCACTTATTTTATTATATGCTTTATTTATGGTTAGTGGTAAAACAGCTGTGGATGTAGGTCAGTTGTGTAATTGTAACACTAGAGACGGCCACAATAGGCGACACTGCCGATGTGTCAGAACAGAACTCAATTCAACCCATTAGGCTTCCACAAAGAAGACTACTTTATTATGAACAGTCAGCCGGGCTTCTGTCCTCACAGCGCTAAAGGTTAATTTGCAGATAACGCAAATGAGTCTGAGCCCTGCGAAGGCTTAATTCATTGGAAAATGTTGATTAAGACATTAGCATATGAAAAGATGAATGACCTCAAAGATGTTCCAGATAAAAACACTCAAAAGTGGTTGCGTTAGGTCGAATGCCTAGATCAGTGATTCTCAACGTGGGGTCCGGAGCCCCCCAGGGGTCCTTGAAGGGGTTCCAGTGGGTCCCCAGCAAAAACGTAAAGAAATTATTTTCACTATAATTCCATCCATAAGTAAATCAAAGACAGAATTCATGACTATTTTGGTCATTGATTTCATACACTTTCTGTAATAAAACTAGATGTTTTATCATCTAGTTCTAAAAGTACAAATCTTATCAGATGGAAGAGACGCTGGGACAAAATCTTAATAAATGTGGGTCCATATGCATATGGTCTTATTTGTGTCCGTTTAGGGGTCCTTGCTTGATGTGGAAAAAGTTTGAGAACCACTGGCCTAGATAATACTAGATAATACCCTTTTGATAGAATGTACATTTTCAAACTCTTCCTGTTCCACTAGGAATGTAGGATGAAGGTGAGGTTTCACTTAATAATGTGGTACATCAATGTGGCACTGCATTATAGGTTGAATAGGCAAATCTTTCCCTCAATTCTGGATGTAATGCCTGTTTTCAAGTGTATGGCATATTTCACTCATCAAAGTCAAAATAGCATAATGAAGTCCCTCATCCCAGAAGTGATGTCTATTTGATGTGTGTGTCACTCTGGTGACTCAGGGAGGCTTTTAACATGATTAAACAGTCCATGCGGTGAAAAACACTTCAGGGAGTCTGCTTGTTGCTCTCCCATCACACTTCCAAGTCTCTAACACACACCTGATGCAAAGTCTAGACAACTGAAAATAGAAATGGGAGTGGAACTGTGAAAAGGATAAAATAGCCATATTAGCCTAAAAGCCTAAAAAGGATTGTGCTGAAATGATGAATGACTTCTTCTTTTTTGCCATAGCCTACATCCTTAAGACTGTGTTCTTGTTTTGTTCAGACTCTCCTCCACTGCTTTGAAGGCAAACATGAAAGAGTTTGATTTGTTTCTGGGGAATTCGTAGCTATAAAGTAGCCTATGGGCCTGTGTCCACCTTGCGTCTTTTCATCAGCTCCGGCGTCTATTTTCAATTGTTTCCAATGGGGGGAGAGCGTATGCGGGCGCACACGGACGTCTAGAGAAAGTGCGCTGCGCCCAGTGTCTATTTTCACAGCGCTCTGGTGTTTTTGTGCGCCCGACTCCCAGCGCTCCCAGCTGAAAATATTTTAACTTTTCAGAAAGACGCTGGTGTTGGGTGCTCCTTTTCGGGCAACTAATCATATTGTAGCGAATCAGCATTACACATACAGTGGTGAGCAATGGTAGTGTCTCAACTACAGATAGGAACTGATGTGTGGGAGTGTTATATTGGGGAACACTACAGTATGCTGTGGGGATACTTCCGGGGGAGACTGAGCATGCGCAGACACTGCCTAGAGGGAATGCTGCTAGCTATGAGCGTGACAACTGCTGAGAGTTGTAATATAACTAACTGAGAATAAAGAACCTTGTACCAGCAAGAAGCCTCTGCCTCATGAGTTACCAGGAACATTACAATATGAAAAAACTATCGCAACAGAGACAGAAAGGCTCAATTGTGGGAGTAGATTGGCTAGAGACACTTAATATTTCTGGTGAGTGTTGAGCTAAATCACTGTATGTGTGTTGTTTGCTAATGTTAGCTGTCAGCTATCAAGCTACTACCGCATTGAGCTAACGTTAGTTGCAGACTGCTTCCTTGTTATATTGTGCGCCGAGATCAGCGCTTCCCAGCGTACTTCCAGCGTTTAATGTCGGCGGGAAAAGACGCAGGCCCTATGGCTGCCCTTACCCCGCTAGCCGGGCGCTTCTCGCTCATACTGAGCACATTAGCGCCCGGCGAACGTCACGCATTTCCCATCAAACAATCTGCCATTTTCACGTCTAGGTATAAAAGCCAGCCCCTACCTGAGTCTTCACGTGAAGTGAAGACGCTATCCTATGCGCAACATCCTCTTCTTTTACCAACATCTAGTTGAATCTTCCAAATTGTTGCATAAAATCCACTTTTCTGTCTTTCAAAAACCAAAAATCATACATCTGGAGCATCGCTTCTTCTTCTTCTCTGATCTGAAGCAACCCGGAACAACGACTCACTGTTTACTCACTAATGCCCCCCACACTTCCGCAATGGTATTGCACCTTTTTCGTTGTTACTGCTTGGCACAAATGCAGAAATGTAGGTGCAATACCATTTCGAAAGTGTGGGGGGCATTGGTGAGTAAACAGTGAGTCGTTGTTCCGGGTTGCTCGAGGTGCTCCAGATGAATGATTTTCGGTTTTTGAAAGACAGAAAAATGGATTTTATGCAACAATTTGGAAGATTCAACTAGATGTTGGTAAAAGAAGAGGATGTTGCGCATCGGATAGCGTCTTCACTTCACGTGAAGACTCAGGTAGGGGCTGGCTTTTATACCTAGACGTGAAAATGGCAGATTGTTTGATGGGAAATACGTGACGTTCACTGGGCGCTAATGTGCTCAGTATGAACGAGAAGTGCCCGGCTAGCGGGGTAAGGCTGCCCTGGGCTGGTATCAACATACACTACCAGTCAAAAGTTTGGACAGACCTGATTGAGTGTATGTTTTTCCTCTTAAAGATTGCGATTTGAAGGCTTATATGCTTAAAGTGTAACTTACCCCCAAAACACTTTTTTTCAGCTTTTAACCAATATATATGACTTTGGGGGTGCTGTGTGAAGAATTCTGGTAAAAATTTCCACATTTGAGACCAAACTGTTGCCATTCTACCATTTGTATCATTTTTCAGCAGCATAACTGGCATAAGTGCCCTCTATGGGTGGAACACTGCTTTTTTTTGCCCTCAAATGAATGGGAGATTTGGTACAACCTGACGTCACGTTGTCCCCAAAGACTATGGGATTTCAAGTTAGTTACTCCCCTACTCCCCCTGTACCCTTTCCCGGCTCCTCACAACTCAAGCCTATTTGAGGGAGGGAGGGGTTATTGTGTGTTTGCAGCTGCAGCTCCGAGCCCCCGCACCAAAGTGAGCCTCCCCTGAGCCTTTCATCCCCGCCGTCATTTCCGCAAACAAATCTCATCGCAGTTTAGCGCACATGTAAAATATAACGCTATACTACGACGTGACAACGTGACAAAGCTGCTCTAAACACATCGGCTACTATAATATATTTCCCTGCATCTCATACTGAGATTAGATCGGTATTAAGTTTGGACAGACTGAATGGATTGAGCCGAGGAGGAGGAGGAGGGAGCTCTGCAGCAGCTCTGCCCTGGAAAAATCAGAGGTGCAGTAACTTTTAACAAGAATCACGAAAAGCCCCCAAACGAAAATTAAAAACAGATTTCATGGCGTGGTATATGGCAAGTTGGACGAGGGAATGTCGCGGAGAAATCTCGCATTGTGATTACATGAGCGTGAGAGCGGTGCGTTTGTCCTGACTATTGTGCTGTGCTGCGGTCTCGCGTCACTAGTCTCTTTTAACGATACTACATGGGAGTCAATGGAGTGAATTTCTAGTTCGCCACTGAATGACAAAATTGATATAACTTTCAACCATTTTGAGCAACGCTGTTTCCATACAGGCCACCCGCGTTGGCTAGTTGTTGATATTTATAAAGATATTGCAGCTCTCATATAAATTATTGTCGAGACGGTGGGCAAACTGGTAGCGTGTATCAAAAAAATACCCCCATAAAATCAAAGTCAGCCGTCGTCGGATGACAGCGGATTTTACTTGCTTGCTCTGTAGCCTTGGCATACGTGCCTGAAGGTCAGAGAGCTTAGTGCAACCAATGCTGGGAGAGATTCATTCCACTTGGCTTACCTGCTCAGGTAATAGCATGTGACTGCTGCGGTATCCATGGAGATGGACCCCTGCAGATGCCCTCTGACCGGCTGATTAGCATGCATGATGAGGCCTGAGCTCTTCCCTGATGGGTCCTGTCAGCTCCTGGCATGGGCTCCCAGCTGGCTGCCTGCCCTCCCATCATGCTGGAATCCACATGACCAGCTTCGTCCTCCAGGAGCCACAGACCAACCAAGCTCCTGTACGTGAATGACAGCACAGCGCTCAGTAATGCTTTAGAATACAGCCCGCAACTTACAGGGGATAGTACAGGGTGACGAAATCTGTACTTGGGTACAAGATGCAAATTTACAGCACCCCTGTAGTTACACTGTAGTTACTAACTATGGGGGAATTAGCACTGGAAGACGTCACACGGTTTTCCTTTCCCCCTATCCACTTTTCATGATTGATTATGATGATGATATGATTAAGTCTGATAAGCTCTTATATGTCATTTCCCCAGGTCTTTGATGGGGAGCTCTGTTCTCTTTGCTCATCAATTGGCATTGACCTATATTGAGAATTGAAGGATTGCTTGAAGTTAATGCCGCTTCTAAGAATCCATCATGACCTCATCAAAATGTATTTCCTTTTGACAGGAAGAATTGAGGGAGTTCACTCTCTGTAAAGTTATAGCGCCGCAGACAGAGTGTCTTTTGATTGAGTTGTGATTGTCTTTTTAGAAGTACTGCACACTTCATTTTGTACTGGTGTCACCAGCAGGAGAGTGACTACTCAATACGAGAGCACGGCAAACAGAGTACCAAGAAGTGATGCCACCTGATTTTATTTCCTTTAGGGAGGGAAACTATATTTTACATGAACTTTTCACTTCATAATCTTTTTATCTTTTCGTTTATCCAGGCTATTTTATGTAAAGCACTTGGAACTGCCGTTGTGTAGAAATGTGGTATACAAATAAACTTGCCTTGCCTTGGCTCTTTTTGATCATTCCCCCTTTCCGATGCCTTTTGGCAAGGCACATCCCTTTGAAGGGGCGGCTAACAAAGATGTCAGCTGAAAGATATTCTATGCGGGAACAGTCAACCTTCATTTTTGCCCCCTCTTGATTCTCTGCTGCCTGTGTAGTGTCCCAGCCCTCCAGCCCAGATAAAAAGGAACCTCTTCTAAAGGTGTTTCGCGAGGCATTATAAAACGGTTGCCATGGATACCCAGTCTGAAGAGGCTCCACATACAGACAGCAGAATAGGAAATGACAGATGCAATATTTCACGTTTCAAAAAAAATAATCCCCCTTTCTCTCTTCTCTGCAAGCTGACAGACGGTGGTGTTAAAAATGCCAAAGATCAAGACCCATGAGAAAAAGGTCTGTAAGGCTATTTGCTGCGGTCATTTGAGGGGCTATTTGCTCCTTGTTTGTGCTCCAGAGAGGTGGGTTGAATGGTATTTTCCACCTCATTGGGGTCTTTGTTGTTTCTCCCTGAAGAGATGACCTATATTATCTAGGATGGAAGATCAAAGAAGGCTTTCTCATCCCATTATAGTTCTATGGAGCTTGCAGGAGAATCAGCGCCGGTTGCGCAACTGCCTGGCTTCTCTGGTAAACATGGCCGTGAAGCTATAAGCAGCGGGGGTAAAAAAAAAAAAAAAAACAGCTTCTTTGTTGCTTCTCAGCCCACGGGAATCCTGATCCTGCAGTTTAGCAGAGACAGAGTGTTTGATGTTGAGGATTGTAATTGAGATGCGGCACAATCCAGAATCCACCTCTGTTTTTCAGCCACTCCACAACCAGAGAGAGACAAATTCACTGAACAAATACATTTCCTTTTGGCAAAGTTGTGGCACAGCTAATAAAAGTCCACCCTTAAACGAGTTGTTTGACCTCTCTAGGGCTATCCACCATTAACGAAAGCAGTATAACCTAGATATTTTTACTATGAATTCCCATCAGTGCTCGCAGCTGATATGAGAACCTGCAGCCTCTATTTGTGGTTGGAGCCTGCAGTTGCCTATTCATCAGCCATTTATATTGTAGAAAGGAAACAAGGTCACCAGGGGGAACCATGCTGGGGACAAGTGTTCACCTGCTGCTCTCCACCGCCTCCATCGCATCCCTTCTGATCCTGTCTTCAGGAACCCAACTAGGCCTAATGGCCTCTCTGTATGTGTCCGCTACACCACAGCTAAGCGTCTCGTTCCATTTCCTGTGTTCCAGATGATGTCAGAGACGCATGGCTGCCGAACATAGTAATGGAGGGACGAGAAATGCCCATACGTCTCCATGACCTGCATCAGTCGCTATGCTGTCACGCATCTCATTAGCCACAACCAGGAAGCCGTGGATGGACACCTAATGGTCATTCATCACTCGAGGGGCCTTCTCCCCATACTGTAGCCTGGGTAAACCCATCCCCCACGTGACCTGCTCTCAGTCACTATGCCTTCTCCCCATACTGTACCAGTTCAGACAATGGTGCACAGATGATCCTTCTCCCCATACTGTACCACTGTACTGTACCAGTTCAGACAGATGATTGTTACCGTGGGGAATTGTCCTGATTTATGAGGAGGTCTTCCTCATCCCACTGTTTGAATGCCATTGTGGAAGATAATGAACACATGGTGTAGCTTCATGCAAAAACCCAAGGTCAAACCAGTTGATGTGTTTCAGTTTACTTAAATGGTTAGTATTTAATTTGAGTTAATACAGAAGAATGCTTCAGGCTTCGTTCCAATTATTTCTTATTGACCCTGTTCCATGAAGCTAGGAACACTTACTGTAGCATGAATTGATGCACATAGATGTCAAATACACATGGGGGTTTGTACTGTGTGTATACAAACCCTCCCGGTCCCTGTGGGAATGAGAGGAGGCCTAATATATAATCCAGGCTATAATAAGTATCAGAGGTACAAAATGGGTATTTTTCACTTAAGCGCTGATCGCATGTCTTTACCAAACAGGAGGCAGATACACGATTTCAATAATTGAGACCATGAGTGGCTGTTTCTAAATGTTTAATCGATGACTCGTCATCCTCATCAGATCTTGAAATACTCTCAGCTACCATGCCTTCCTCCCCAGCGTCTCGCGAGGAAATGGGGCTTTTATCTCTCTGATTGTGGAGCCCCATGACTTGTGCGGTAATTATAGCAGCAGCGGTGATGGCGACGTCTTCCCCGCGGAGTTGATCCCTCACTGGGACCGACATACCAAGTTCCCACATTCCCAATTAGCCGATATAACCTCCTGCGAGGGGTAGAAACCCCCTGGAGCTTTGGGATGTTGCTCCAGTCCAGACAGACGTGAGACGATCGCTGCTAACCAGCACAGTACAGACAGGAAGAATGTCTGACAAGCGAGGCAAAGCTGTGAGATGGCATAAAGGTGGTGCCGCTCTGTGTGGATTACAGATAACAAAGCTGGTTGGGTTTCAGAAGGAAAGAAGATGACCCACTGGTGCAATTCTGGACGTACACTATGCGTGCCATCGTACCCCTACAGTGCACCTTCTCCTGTGAGGCCCGGATAACAGCCAGAGGGTGGGCAACCTATTATTTGATAAGAAAGCATCAGAGACTGGTGTAGGAGCTTATCCAATATGGCTTCAGCGGGACAGCGTACTGTATATATAGGAACTTTATCATTCATGTGTGACTTCACATACGAGGACAGACAGGAAGTCTGAAATAACTGTGACAGAAGTGGAATAATCACTGAGAAACAAATTGAATTACTGAATTATTGCTGCCGCAGCCTGCATGGGAATGTCCCTCCTCTAGATGAAATCCACACTATTATGAGAATGTGACATAACCAAGGCAAGAGCTAAAATACCCCCCCACCCCTCCCCCTTTTTCTCTCTGTCTCCCCTCCTCATATTCTACCCCACCCTTTGCTGGTATTCTCTCTCTCTCTCTCTCTCTCTCTCTCTCTCTCTCTCTCTCTCTCTCTCTCTCTCTCTTTCTCTCTCTCTCTCTCTCTCTCTGTGACAGTGTGCATCTCTCCACTGAATGGCTAATTCATCACCATGCTGTAGGTGAGTTTAATTACCTGCGTATGTCTTGATAATAAATGATTAAGTACATAAGGGTAAAGTCATTAAGACAAGCTGGAAGTCTGCAGAGAAAATGTAAACGCTTTTGCAGTCTGGTACTTTTTCACCCGAGGGTCACATACACTATTTTGTCTTATTTCTCTTTCTCTCTCTCTCTCTCTCTCTCTCTCTCTCTCTCTCTCTCTCTCTCACACACACACTCTCTCTCTCATCCCACCTTCCTTTTCTCTTTGTCACCGTATTCTTGGCCTTTCAGATGAGCAACAGAGAAACAAAGCTGCATATTCTTTGTGCACTCATCCACCCCTTGCACCCCAACACACACACACACACACACACCACACACACACACACACACACACACACACACACACACACACACACACACACACACACACACACACACACAGTGAGATGGCATCATAGCCGATAGCCTGAAGATTCCTCAGTGGCACACTCTAAGACTAATGAACTTAACTTCCCCTCCTCTACAATATATTGACTTAATTAAGCGGAACAGGTGCTGGCAAGAATTTGC
>NW_028151541.1:0-58994 GCF_964638095.1 Poromitra crassiceps | reverse complement strand
GAGGCTAAAACCGCATTGACTCAGTGTGCTATACAGCCTCTCTGGTGTCAATACTCAGTCTGATTTTGGGGGGGGAAAAAAAATCCAAAATCAGAGTGTTGAGACCAGAGAGGCTAAGACCGCATTGACTCAGTGCGGTATTCAGCCTCTCTGGTGTCAAGTCTGATTTTGGGAAGAAAAAAAAAAAATCCAAAATCAGACAGAGTGTTGAGACCAGAGAGGCTAAGACCGCATTGACTCAGTGTGCTATACAGCCTCTCTGGTGTCAATACTCTGTCTGATTTTGGGAGATTTTTTTTATTTTTTCCAAAATCAGACAGAGTGTTGAGACCAGAGAGGCTAAGACCGCATTGACTCAGTGCGGTATTCAGCCTCTCTGGTGTCAATCCTCTGTCTGATTTTGGAAGAAAGAAAAAAAATCCAAAATCAGACAGTGTTGAGACCAGAGAGGCATTGACTCAGTGCGGTATTCAGCCTCTCTGGTGTCAATACTCTGTCTGATTTGGGGAGATTTTTTTTTTTTTTCCAAAATCAGACAGAGTGTTGAGACCAGAGAGGCTAAGACCGCATTGACTCAGTGCAGTATTCAGCCTCTCTGGTGTCAAGACTGATTTTGGGAAGAAAAAAAAAATCAAAAATCAGACAGAGTGTTGAGACCAGAGAGCCTAAGACCGCATTGACTCAGTGCGGTATTCAGCCTCTCTGGTGTCAATACTCTGATTTTGGGAAAAAAAGAAAAAAAAAATCCAAAATGAGACAGAGTGTTGAGACCAGAGAGCCTAAGACCGCATTGACTCAGTGCGGTATTCAGCCTCTCTGGTGTCAATACTCTGATTTTGGGGGAAAAAAAAAAAAATCCAAAATCAGACAGAGTGTTGACACCAGAGAGGCTAAAACTGCATTGAATCAGTGTGCTATACAGCCTCTCTGGTGTCAAGTCTGATTTTGGGAAGAAAAAAAAAAAATCCAAAATCAGACAGAGTGTTGAGACCAGAGAGGCTATACAGACTCAGTGTGCTATACAGCCTCTCTGGTGTCAATACTCTGTCTGATTTTGAAGGATTTTTTTTATTTTTTCCAAAATCAGACAGAGTGTTGAGACCAGAGAGGCTAAGACCGCATTGACTCAGTGCGGTTTTCAGCCTCTCTGGTGTCAATCCTCTGTCTGATTTTGGAAGAAAGAAAAAAAATCCAAAATCAGACAGTGTTGAGACCAGAGAGGCATTGACTCAGTGCGGTATTCAGCCTCTCTGGTGTCAATACTCTGTCTGATTTGGGGAGATTTTTTTTTTTTTTCCAAAATCAGACAGAGTGTTGAGACCAGAGAGGCTAAGACCGCATTGACTCAGTGCGGTATTCAGCCTCTCTGGTGTCAATACTCTGATTTTGGGAAAAAAAAAAAAAAATCCAAAATGAGACAGAGTGTTGAGACCAGAGAGGCTAAAACCACATTGACTCAGTGTGCTATACAGCCTCTCTGGTGTCAATACTCTGTCTGATTTTGGGGGGGGGAAAAAATCCAAAATCAGACAGAGTGTTGAGACCAGAGAGGCTAAGACCGCATTGACTCAGTGCGGTATTCAGCCTCTCTGGTGTCAATACTCTGATTTTGGGAAAGAAAAAAAAAATCCAAAATCAGACAGATTGTTGAGACCAGAGAGGCTAAGACCGCATTGACTCAGTGCGGTATTCAGCCTCTCTGGTGTCAATACTCTGATTTTAAGGGGGGGGGGGGGGGGGGGAATCCAAAATCAGACAGAGTGTTGACACCAGAGAGGCTAAAACTGCATTGAATCAGTGTGCTAAACAGCCTCTCTGGTGTCAATACTCTGTCTGATTTTGGGGAAAAAAAATCTAAAATCAGACAGAGTGTTGAGACCAGAGAGGCTAAGACTGCATTGACTCAGTGCGGTATTCAGCCTCTCTGGTGTCAAGTCTGATTTTGGGAAAAAAAAAAAAATCCAAAATCAGACAGAGTGTTGAGACCAGAGAGGCTAAGACCGCATTGACTCAGTGCGGTATTCAGCCTCTCTGGTGTCAAGTCTGATTTTGGGAAGAAAAAAAAAAAATCCAAAATCAGACAGAGTGTTGAGACCAGAGAGGATAAGACTGCATTGGCTCAGTGTGCTATACAGCCGCTCTGGTGTCAATACTCTGTCTGATTTTGGGAGATTTTTTTTATTTTTTCCAAAATCAGACAGAGTGTTGAGACCAGAGAGGCTAAGACCGCATTGACTCAGTGCGGTATTCAGCCTCTCTGGTGTCAATACTCTGATTTTGGGAAAAAAAAAAATCCAAAATGAGACAGAGTGTTGAGACCAGAGAGGCTAAAACCGCATTGACTCAGTGTGCTATACAGCCTCTCTGGTGTCAATACTCTGTCTGATTTTGGGGGGGAAAAAAAATCCAAAATCAGACAGAGTGTTGAGACCAGAGAGGCTAAGACCGCATTGACTCAGTGCGGTATTCAGCCTCTCTGGTGTCAATACTCTGATTTTGGGAAAGAAAAAAAAAATCCAAAATCAGACAGATTGTTGAGACCAGAGAGGCTAAGACCGCATTGACTCAGTGCGGTATTCAGCCTCTCTGGTGTCAATACTCTGATTTTGGGGGGGGGAATCCAAAATCAGACAGAGTGTTGACACCAGAGAGGCTAAAACTGCATTGAATCAGTGTGCTATACAGCCTCTCTGGTGTCAATACTCTGTCTGATTTTGGGGAAAAAAAATCCAAAATCAGACAGAGTGTTGAGACCAGAGAGGCTAAGACCGCATTGACTCAGTGCGGTATTCAGCCTCTCTGGTGTCAATCCTCTGTCTGATTTTGGAAGAAAGAAAAAAAATCCAAAATCAGACAGTGTTGAGACCAGAGAGGCATTGACTCAGTGCGGTATTCAGCCTCTCTGGTGTCAATACTCTGTCTGATTTGGGGAGATTTTTTTTTTTTTCCAAAATCAGACAGAGTGTTGAGACCAGAGAGGCTAAGACCGCATTGACTCAGTGCAGTATTCAGCCTCTCTGGTGTCAATACTCTGATTTTGGGAAAAAAAAAAAAAAATCCAAAATGAGACAGAGTGTTGAGACCAGAGAGGCTAAAACCGCATTGACTCAGTGTGCTATACAGCCTCTCTGGTGTCAATACTCTGTCTGATTTTGGGGGGAAAAAAAAAATCCAAAATCAGAGTGTTGAGACCAGAGAGGCTAAGACCGCATTGACTCAGTGCGGTATTCAGCCTCTCTGGTGTCAATACTCTGATTTTGGGAAAGAAAAAAAAAATCCAAAATCAGACAGATTGTTGAGACCAGAGAGGCTAAGACCGCATTGACTCAGTGCGGTATTTAGCCTCTCTGGTGTCAATACTCTGATTTTGGGGCGGGGGGGGGGGGGGGAATCCAAAATCAGACAGAGTGTTGACACCAGAGAGGCTAAAACTGCATTGAATCAGTGTGCTATACAGCCTCTCTGGTGTCAATACTCTGTCTGATTTTGGGGAAAAAAAATCCAAAATCAGACAGAGTGTTGAGACCAGAGAGGCTAAGACTGCATTGACTCAGTGCGGTATTCAGCCTCTCTGGTGTCAATACTCTGATTTTGGGAAAAAAAAAAAAAAATCCAAAATGAGACAGAGTGTTGACACCAGAGAGGCTAAAACGGCATTGAATCAGTGTGCTATACAGCCTCTCTGGTGTCAATACTCAGTCTGATTTTGGGGGGGGGGAAAAAATCCAAAATCAGACAGAGTGTTGAGACCAGAGAGGCTAAGACCGCATTGACTCAGTGCGGTATTCAGCCTCTCTGGTGTCAAGTCTGATTTTGGGAAAAAAAAAAAAATCCAAAATCAGACAGTGTTGAGACCAGACAGGCTAAGACCGCATTGACTCAGTGCGGTATTCAGCCTCTCTGGTGTCAATACGCTGATTTTGGGAAAAAAAAAAAAAAAATCCAAAATCAGACAGAGTGTTGACACCAGAGAGGCTAAAACTGCATTGAATCAGTGTGCTATACAGCCTCTCTGGTGTCAATACTCTGTCTGATTTTGGGAGATTTTTTTTATTTTTTCCAAAATCAGACAGAGTGTTGAGACCAGAGAGGCTAAGACCGCATTGACTCAGTGCGGTTTTCAGCCTCTCTGGTGTCAATCCTCTGTCTGATTTTGGAAGAAAGAAAAAAAATCCAAAATCAGACAGTGTTGAGACCAGAGAGGCATTGACTCAGTGCGGTATTCAGCCTCTCTGGTGTCAATACTCTGTCTGATTTGGGGAGATTTTTTTTTTTTTTCCAAAATCAGACAGAGTGTTGAGACCAGAGAGGCTAAGACCGCATTGACTCAGTGCGGTATTCAGCCTCTCTGGTGTCAATACTCTGATTTTGGGAAAAAAAAAAAAATCCAAAATGAGACAGAGTGTTGAGACCAGAGAGGCTAAAACCGCATTGACTCAGTGTGCTATACAGCCTCTCTGGTGTCAATACTCTGTCTGATTTTGGGGGGGAAAAAAAATCCAAAATCAGACAGAGTGTTGAGACCAGAGAGGCTAAGACCGCATTGACTCAGTGCGGTATTCAGCCTCTCTGGTGTCAATACTCTGATTTTGGGAAAGAAAAAAAAAATCCAAAATCAGACAGATTGTTGAGACCAGAGAGGCTAAGACCGCATTGACTCAGTGCGGTATTCAGCCTCTCTGGTGTCAATACTCTGATTTTAAGGGGGGGGGGGGGGATCCAAAATCAGACAGAGTGTTGACACCAGAGAGGCTAAAACTGCATTGAATCAGTGTGCTATACAGCCTCTCTGGTGTCAATACTCTGTCTGATTTTGGGGAAAAAAAATCCAAAATCAGACAGAGTGTTGAGACCAGAGAGGCTAAGACTGCATTGACTCAGTGCGGTATTCAGCCTCTCTGGTGTCAAGTCTGATTTTGGGAAAAAAAAAAAATCCAAAATCAGACAGAGTGTTGAGACCAGAGAGGCTAAGACCGCATTGACTCAGTGCGGTATTCAGCCTCTCTGGTGTCAAGTCTGATTTTGGGAAGAAAAAAAAAAATCCAAAATCAGACAGAGTGTTGAGACCAGAGAGGCTAAGACCGCATTGACTCAGTGTGCTATACAGCCGCTCTGGTGTCAATACTCTGTCTGATTTTGGGAGATTTTTTTTATTTTTTCCAAAATCAGACAGAGTGTTGAGACCAGAGAGGCTAAGACCGCATTGACTCAGTGCGGTATTCAGCCTCTCTGGTGTCAATCCTCTGTCTGATTTTGGAAGAAAGAAAAAAAATCCAAAATCAGACAGTGTTGAGACCAGAGAGGCATTGACTCAGTGCGGTATTCAGCCTCTCTGGTGTCAATACTCTGTCTGATTTGGGGAGATTTTTTTTTTTTTTCCAAAATCAGACAGAGTGTTGAGACCAGAGAGGCTAAGACCGCATTGACTCAGTGCGGTATTCAGCCTCTCTGGTGTCAATACTCTGATTTTGGGAAAAAAAAAAAAATCCAAAATGAGACAGAGTGTTGAGACCAGAGAGGCTAAAACCGCATTGACTCAGTGTGCTATACAGCCTCTCTGGTGTCAATACTCTGTCTGATTTTGGGGGGGAAAAAAAATCCAAAATCAGACAGAGTGTTGAGACCAGAGAGGCTAAGACCGCATTGACTCAGTGCGGTATTCAGCCTCTCTGGTGTCAATACTCTGATTTTGGGAAAGAAAAAAAAAATCCAAAATCAGACAGATTGTTGAGACCAGAGAGGCTAAGACCGCATTGACTCAGTGCGGTATTCAGCCTCTCTGGTGTCAATACTCTGATTTTAAGGGGGGGGGGGGGGATCCAAAATCAGACAGAGTGTTGACACCAGAGAGGCTAAAACTGCATTGAATCAGTGTGCTATACAGCCTCTCTGGTGTCAATACTCTGTCTGATTTTGGGGAAAAAAAATCCAAAATCAGACAGAGTGTTGAGACCAGAGAGGCTAAGACTGCATTGACTCAGTGCGGTATTCAGCCTCTCTGGTGTCAAGTCTGATTTTGGGAAAAAAAAAAAATCCAAAATCAGACAGAGTGTTGAGACCAGAGAGGCTAAGACCGCATTGACTCAGTGCGGTATTCAGCCTCTCTGGTGTCAAGTCTGATTTTGGGAAGAAAAAAAAAAATCCAAAATCAGACAGAGTGTTGAGACCAGAGAGGCTAAGACCGCATTGACTCAGTGTGCTATACAGCCGCTCTGGTGTCAATACTCTGTCTGATTTTGGGAGATTTTTTTTATTTTTTCCAAAATCAGACAGAGTGTTGAGACCAGAGAGGCTAAGACCGCATTGACTCAGTGCGGTATTCAGCCTCTCTGGTGTCAATCCTCTGTCTGATTTTGGAAGAAAGAAAAAAAATCCAAAATCAGACAGTGTTGAGACCAGAGAGGCATTGACTCAGTGCGGTATTCAGCCTCTCTGGTGTCAATACTCTGTCTGATTTGGGGAGATTTTTTTTTTTTTTTTCCAAAATCAGACAGAGTGTTGAGACCAGAGAGGCTAAGACCGCATTGACTCAGTGCGGTATTCAGCCTCTCTGGTGTCAATACTCTGATTTTGGGGAAAAAAAAAAAGAATCCAAAATGAGACAGAGTGTTGAGACCAGAGAGGCTAAAACCGCATTGACTCAGTGTGCTATACAGCCTCTCTGGTGTCAATACTCAGTCTGATTTTGGGGGAAAAAAAAAAATCCAAAATCAGAGTGTTGAGACCAGAGAGGCTAAGACCGCATTGACTCAGTGCGGTATTCAGCCTCTCTGGTGTCAAGTCTGATTTTGGGAAGAAAAAAAAAAAATCCAAAATCAGACAGAGTGTTGAGACCAGAGAGGCTAAGACCGCATTGACTCAGTGTGCTATACAGCCTCTCTGGTGTCAATACTCTGTCTGATTTTGGGAGATTTTTTTTATTTTTTCCAAAATCAGACAGAGTGTTGAGACCAGAGAGGCTAAGACCGCATTGACTCAGTGCGGTATTCAGCCTCTCTGGTGTCAATCCTCTGTCTGATTTTGGAAGAAAGAAAAAAAATCCAAAATCAGACAGTGTTGAGACCAGAGAGGCATTGACTCAGTGCGGTATTCAGCCTCTCTGGTGTCAATACTCTGTCTGATTTGGGGAGATTTTTTTTTTTTTTCCAAAATCAGACAGAGTGTTGAGACCAGAGAGGCTAAGACCGCATTGACTCAGTGCAGTATTCAGCCTCTCTGGTGTCAAGACTGATTTTGGGAAGAAAAAAAAAATCAAAAATCAGACAGAGTGTTGAGACCAGAGAGCCTAAGACCGCATTGACTCAGTGCGGTATTCAGCCTCTCTGGTGTCAATACTCTGATTTTGGGGGGAAAAAAAAAAAATCCAAAATCAGACAGAGTGTTGACACCAGAGAGGCTAAAACTGCATTGAATCAGTGTGCTATACAGCATCTCTGGTGTCAAGTCTGATTTTGGGAAGAAAAAAAAAAAATCCAAAATCAGACAGAGTGTTGAGACCAGAGAGGCTATACAGACTCAGTGTGCTATACAGCCTCTCTGGTGTCAATACTCTGTCTGATTTTGAAGGATTTTTTTTATTTTTTCCAAAATCAGACAGAGTGTTGAGACCAGAGAGGCTAAGACCGCATTGACTCAGTGCGGTTTTCAGCCTCTCTGGTGTCAATCCTCTGTCTGATTTTGGAAGAAAGAAAAAAAATCCAAAATCAGACAGTGTTGAGACCAGAGAGGCATTGACTCAGTGCGGTATTCAGCCTCTCTGGTGTCAATACTCTGTCTGATTTGGGGAGATTTTTTTTTTTTTTCCAAAATCAGACAGAGTGTTGAGACCAGAGAGGCTAAGACCGCATTGACTCAGTGCGGTATTCAGCCTCTCTGGTGTCAATACTCTGATTTTGGGAAAAAAAAAAAAAAATCCAAAATGAGACAGAGTGTTGAGACCAGAGAGGCTAAAACCGCATTGACTCAGTGTGCTATACAGCCTCTCTGGTGTCAATACTCTGTCTGATTTTGGGGGGGGAAAAAAATCCAAAATCAGACAGAGTGTTGAGACCAGAGAGGCTAAGACCGCATTGACTCAGTGCGGTATTCAGCCTCTCTGGTGTCAATACTCTGATTTTGGGAAAGAAAAAAAAAATCCAAAATCAGACAGATTGTTGAGACCAGAGAGGCTAAGACCGCATTGACTCAGTGCGGTATTCAGCCTCTCTGGTGTCAATACTCTGATTTTAAGGGGGGGGGGGGGGGGGGGGGAATCCAAAATCAGACAGAGTGTTGACACCAGAGAGGCTAAAACTGCATTGAATCAGTGTGCTAAACAGCCTCTCTGGTGTCAATACTCTGTCTGATTTTGGGGAAAAAAAATCTAAAATCAGACAGAGTGTTGAGACCAGAGAGGCTAAGACTGCATTGACTCAGTGCGGTATTCAGCCTCTCTGGTGTCAAGTCTGATTTTGGGAAAAAAAAAAAAATCCAAAATCAGACAGAGTGTTGAGACCAGAGAGGCTAAGACCGCATTGACTCAGTGCGGTATTCAGCCTCTCTGGTGTCAAGTCTGATTTTGGGAAGAAAAAAAAAAAATCCAAAATCAGACAGAGTGTTGAGACCAGAGAGGATAAGACTGCATTGGCTCAGTGTGCTATACAGCCGCTCTGGTGTCAATACTCTGTCTGATTTTGGGAGATTTTTTTTATTTTTTCCAAAATCAGACAGAGTGTTGAGACCAGAGAGGCTAAGACCGCATTGACTCAGTGCGGTATTCAGCCTCTCTGGTGTCAATCCTCTGTCTGATTTTGGAAGAAAGAAAAAAAATCCAAAATCAGACAGTGTTGAGACCAGAGAGGCATTGACTCAGTGCGGTATTCAGCCTCTCTGGTGTCAATACTCTGTCTGATTTGGGGAGATTTTTTTTTTTTTTTCCAAAATCAGACAGAGTGTTGAGACCAGAGAGGCTAAGACCGCATTGACTCAGTGCGGTATTCAGCCTCTCTGGTGTCAATACTCTGATTTTGGGAAAAAAAAAAAAATCCAAAATGAGACAGAGTGTTGAGACCAGAGAGGCTAAAACCGCATTGACTCAGTGTGCTATACAGCCTCTCTGGTGTCAATACTCTGTCTGATTTTGGGGGGGGAAAAAAATCCAAAATCAGACAGAGTGTTGAGACCAGAGAGGCTAAGACCGCATTGACTCAGTGCGGTATTCAGCCTCTCTGGTGTCAATACTCTGATTTTGGGAAAGAAAAAAAAAATCCAAAATCAGACAGATTGTTGAGACCAGAGAGGCTAAGACCGCATTGACTCAGTGCGGTATTCAGCCTCTCTGGTGTCAATACTCTGATTTTGGGGGGGGGGGGGGGGGGGGGGATCCAAAATCAGACAGAGTGTTGACACCAGAGAGGCTAAAACTGCATTGAATCAGTGTGCTATACAGCCTCTCTGGTGTCAATACTCTGTCTGATTTTGGGGAAAAAAAATCCAAAATCAGACAGAGTGTTGAGACCAGAGAGGCTAAGACTGCATTGACTCAGTGCGGTATTCAGCCTCTCTGGTGTCAAGTCTGATTTTGGGAAGAAAAAAAAAAATCCAAAATCAGACAGAGTGTTGAGACCAGAGAGGCTAAGACCCCATTGACTCAGTGTGCTATACAGCCGCTCTGGTGTCAATACTCTGTCTGATTTTGGGAGATTTTTTTTATTTTTTCCAAAATCAGACAGAGTGTTGAGACCAGAGAGGCTAAGACCGCATTGACTCAGTGCGGTATTCAGCCTCTCTGGTGTCAATCCTCTGTCTGATTTTGGAAGAAAGAAAAAAATCCAAAATCAGACAGTGTTGAGACCAGAGAGGCATTGACTCAGTGCGGTATTCAGCCTCTCTGGTGTCAATACTCTGTCTGATTTGGGGAGATTTTTTTTTTTTTTTCCAAAATCAGACAGAGTGTTGAGACCAGAGAGGCTAAGACCGCATTGACTCAGTGCAGTATTCAGCCTCTCTGGTGTCAAGACTGATTTTGGGAAGAAAAAAAAAAATCAAAAATCAGACAGAGTGTTGAGACCAGAGAGCCTAAGACCGCATTGACTCAGTGCGGTATTCAGCCTCTCTGGTGTCAATACTCTGATTTTGGGAAAAAAAAAAAAAAATCCAAAATGAGACAGAGTGTTGAGACCAGAGAGGCTAAAACCGCATTGACTCAGTGTGCTATACAGCCTCTCTGGTGTCAATACTCTGTCTGATTTTGGGAGATTTTTTTTATTTTTTCCAAAATCAGACAGAGTGTTGAGACCAGAGAGGCTAAGACCGCATTGACTCAGTGCGGTATTCAGCCTCTCTGGTGTCAATCCTCTGTCTGATTTTGGAAGAAAGAAAAAAAATCCAAAATCAGACAGTGTTGAGACCAGAGAGGCATTGACTCAGTGCGGTATTCAGCCTCTCTGGTGTCAATACTCTGTCTGATTTGGGGAGATTTTTTTTTTTTTTCCAAAATCAGACAGAGTGTTGAGACCAGAGAGGCTAAGACCGCATTGACTCAGTGCAGTATTCAGCCTCTCTGGTGTCAAGACTGATTTTGGGAAGAAAAAAAAATCAAAAATCAGACAGAGTGTTGAGACCAGAGAGGCTAAGACCGCATTGACTCAGTGCGGTATTCAGCCTCTCTGGTGTCAAGTCTGATTTTGGGAAGAAAAAAAAAAAATCCAAAATCAGACAGAGTGTTGAGACCAGAGAGGCTAAGACCGCATTGACTCAGTGTGCTATACAGCCTCTCTGGTGTCAATACTCTGTCTGATTTTGGGAGATTTTTTTTATTTTTTCCAAAATCAGACAGAGTGTTGAGACCAGAGAGGCTAAGACCGCATTGACTCAGTGCGGTATTCAGCCTCTCTGGTGTCAATCCTCTGTCTGATTTTGGAAGAAAGAAAAAAAATCCAAAATCAGACAGTGTTGAGACCAGAGAGGCATTGACTCAGTGCGGTATTCAGCCTCTCTGGTGTCAATACTCTGTCTGATTTGGGGAGATTTTTTTTTTTTTTCCAAAATCAGACAGAGTGTTGAGACCAGAGAGGCTAAGACCGCATTGACTCAGTGCAGTATTCAGCCTCTCTGGTGTCAAGACTGATTTTGGGAAGAAGAAAAAAAATCAAAAATCAGACAGAGTGTTGAGACCAGAGAGCCTAAGACCGCATTGACTCAGTGCGGTATTCAGCCTCTCTGGTGTCAATACTCTGATTTTGGGAAAAAAAAAAAAAAAAAAACCAAAATGAGACAGAGTGTTGAGACCAGAGAGCCTAAGACCGCATTGACTCAGTGCGGTATTCAGCCTCTCTGGTGTCAATACTCTGATTTTGGGGAAAAAAAAAAAAAATCCAAAATCAGACAGAGTGTTGACACCAGAGAGGCTAAAACTGCATTGAATCAGTGTGCTATACAGCCTCTCTGGTGTCAAGTCTGATTTTGGGAAGAAAAAAAAAAAATCCAAAATCAGACAGAGTGTTGAGACCAGAGAGGCTATACAGACTCAGTGTGCTATACAGCCTCTCTGGTGTCAATACTCTGTCTGATTTTGGGAGATTTTTTTTATTTTTTCCAAAATCAGACAGAGTGTTGAGACCAGAGAGGCTAAGACCGCATTGACTCAGTGCGGTTTTCAGCCTCTCTGGTGTCAATCCTCTGTCTGATTTTGGAAGAAAGAAAAAAAATCCAAAATCAGACAGTGTTGAGACCAGAGAGGCATTGACTCAGTGCGGTATTCAGCCTCTCTGGTGTCAATACTCTGATTTTTGGAAAAAAAAAAAAAAAATCCAAAATGAGACAGAGTGTTGAGACCAGAGAGCCTAAGACCGCATTGACTCAGTGCGGTATTCAGCCTCTCTGGTGTCAATACTCTGATTTTGGGGAAAAAAAAAAAAAAATCCAAAATCAGACAGAGTGTTGACACCAGAGAGGCTAAAACTGCATTGAATCAGTGTGCTATACAGCCTCTCTGGTGTCAAGTCTGATTTTGGGAAGAAAAAAAAAAAATCCAAAATCAGACAGAGTGTTGAGACCAGAGAGGCTATACAGACTCAGTGTGCTATACAGCCTCTCTGGTGTCAATACTCTGTCTGATTTTGGGAGATTTTTTTTATTTTTTCCAAAATCAGACAGAGTGTTGAGACCAGAGAGGCTAAGACCGCATTGACTCAGTGCGGTTTTCAGCCTCTCTGGTGTCAATCCTCTGTCTGATTTTGGAAGAAAGAAAAAAAATCCAAAATCAGACAGTGTTGAGACCAGAGAGGCATTGACTCAGTGCGGTATTCAGCCTCTCTGGTGTCAATACTCTGTCTGATTTGGGGAGATTTTTTTTTTTTTTTCCAAAACCAGACAGAGTGTTGAGACCAGAGAGGCTAAGACCGCATTGACTCAGTGCGGTATTCAGCCTCTCTTGTGTCAATACTCTGATTTTGGGAAAAAAAAAAAAATCCAAAATGAGACAGAGTGTTGAGACCAGAGAGGCTAAAACCGCATTGACTCAGTGTGCTATACAGCCTCTCTGGTGTCAATACTCTGTCTGATTTTGGGGGGGGAAAAAAATCCAAAATCAGACAGAGTGTTG
Organism: Poromitra crassiceps; assembly: GCF_964638095.1. Lineage (NCBI taxonomy): Eukaryota > Metazoa > Chordata > Actinopteri > Beryciformes > Melamphaidae > Poromitra > Poromitra crassiceps. Next base: position 46,411 of record NW_028151541.1, on the reverse strand, counting down.
AGACCAGAGAGGCTAAGACCGCATTGACTCAGTGCGGTATTCAGCCTCTCTGGTGTCAATACTCTGATTTTGGGAAAGAAAAAAAAAATCCAAAATCAGACAGATTGTTGAGACCAGAGAGGCTAAGACCGCATTGACTCAGTGCGGTATTCAGCCTCTCTGGTGTCAATACTCTGATTTTGGGGGGGGGGGGGGGGGGGGGATCCAAAATCAGACAGAGTGTTGACACCAGAGAGGCTAAAACTGCATGAATCAGTGTGCTATACAGCCTCTCTGGTGTCAATACTCTGTCTGATTTTGGGGAAAAAAAATCCAAAATCAGACAGAGTGTTGAGACCAGAGAGGCTAAGACTGCATTGACTCAGTGCGGTATTCAGCCTCTCTGGTGTCAAGTCTGATTTTGGGAAAAAAAAAAAAATCCAAAATCAGACAGAGTGTTGAGACCAGAGAGGCTAAGACCGCATTGACTCAGTGCGGTATTCAGCCTCTCTGGTGTCAAGTCTGATTTTGGGAAGAAAAAAAAAATCCAAAATCAGACAGAGTGTTGAGACCAGAGAGGCTAAGACCCCATTGACTCAGTGTGCTATACAGCCGCTCTGGTGTCAATACTCTGTCTGATTTTGGGAGATTTTTTTTATTTTTTCCAAAATCAGACAGAGTGTTGAGACCAGAGAGGCTAAGACCGCATTGACTCAGTGCGGTATTCAGCCTCTCTGGTGTCAATCCTCTGTCTGATTTTGGAAGAAAGAAAAAAAATCCAAAATCAGACAGTGTTGAGACCAGAGAGGCATTGACTCAGTGCGGTATTCAGCCTCTCTGGTGTCAATACTCTGTCTGATTTGGGGAGATTTTTTTTTTTTTTTCCAAAATCAGACAGAGTGTTGAGACCAGAGAGGCTAAGACCGCATTGACTCAGTGCAGTATTCAGCCTCTCTGGTGTCAAGACTGATTTTGGGAAGAAAAAAAAAAATCAAAAATCAGACAGAGTGTTGAGACCAGAGAGCCTAAGACCGCATTGACTCAGTGCGGTATTCAGCCTCTCTGGTGTCAATACTCTGATTTTGGGAAAAAAAAAAAAAAAATCCAAAATGAGACAGAGTGTTGAGACCAGAGAGGCTAAAACCGCATTGACTCAGTGTGCTATACAGCCTCTCTGGTGTCAATACTCTGTCTGATTTTGGGAGATTTTTTTTATTTTTTCCAAAATCAGACAGAGTGTTGAGACCAGAGAGGCTAAGACCGCATTGACTCAGTGCGGTATTCAGCCTCTCTGGTGTCAATCCTCTGTCTGATTTTGGAAGAAAGAAAAAAAATCCAAAATCAGACAGTGTTGAGACCAGAGAGGCATTGACTCAGTGCGGTATTCAGCCTCTCTGGTGTCAATACTCTGTCTGATTTGGGGAGATTTTTTTTTTTTTTCCAAAATCAGACAGAGTGTTGAGACCAGAGAGGCTAAGACCGCATTGACTCAGTGCAGTATTCAGCCTCTCTGGTGTCAAGACTGATTTTGGGAAGAAAAAAAAAACCAAAAATCAGACAGAGTGTTGAGACCAGAGAGGCTAAGACCGCATTGACTCAGTGCGGTATTCAGCCTCTCTGGTGTCAAGTCTGATTTTGGGAAGAAAAAAAAAAAATCCAAAATCAGACAGAGTGTTGAGACCAGAGAGGCTAAGACCGCATTGACTCAGTGTGCTATACAGCCTCTCTGGTGTCAATACTCTGTCTGATTTTGGGAGATTTTTTTTTTTTTTTCCAAAATCAGACAGAGTGTTGAGACCAGAGAGGCTAAGACCGCATTGACTCAGTGCGGTATTCAGCCTCTCTGGTGTCAATCCTCTGTCTGATTTTGGAAGAAAGAAAAAAAATCCAAAATCAGACAGTGTTGAGACCAGAGAGGCATTGACTCAGTGCGGTATTCAGCCTCTCTGGTGTCAATACTCTGTCTGATTTGGGGAGATTTTTTTTTTTTTTCCAAAATCAGACAGAGTGTTGAGACCAGAGAGGCTAAGACCGCATTGACTCAGTGCAGTATTCAGCCTCTCTGGTGTCAAGACTGATTTTGGGAAGAAAAAAAAAATCAAAAATCAGACAGAGTGTTGAGACCAGAGAGCCTAAGACCGCATTGACTCAGTGCGGTATTCAGCCTCTCTGGTGTCAATACTCTGATTTTGGGAAAAAAAAAAAAAAAAAAAAAAATGAGACAGAGTGTTGAGACCAGAGAGCCTAAGACCGCATTGACTCAGTGCGGTATTCAGCCTCTCTGGTGTCAATACTCTGATTTTGGGGAAAAAAAAAAAAAATCCAAAATCAGACAGAGTGTTGACACCAGAGAGGCTAAAACTGCATTGAATCAGTGTGCTATACAGCCTCTCTGGTGTCAAGTCTGATTTTGGGAAGAAAAAAAAAAAATCAAAAATCAGACAGAGTGTTGAGACCAGAGAGGCTATACAGACTCAGTGTGCTATACAGCCTCTCTGGTGTCAATACTCTGTCTGATTTTGGGAGATTTTTTTTATTTTTTCCAAAATCAGACAGAGTGTTGAGACCAGAGAGGCTAAGACCGCATTGACTCAGTGCGGTTTTCAGCCTCTCTGGTGTCAATCCTCTGTCTGATTTTGGAAGAAAGAAAAAAAATCCAAAATCAGACAGTGTTGAGACCAGAGAGGCATTGACTCAGTGCGGTATTCAGCCTCTCTGGTGTCAATACTCTGTCTGATTTGGGGAGATTTTTTTTTTTTTTTCCAAAATCAGACAGAGTGTTGAGACCAGAGAGGCTAAGACCGCATTGACTCAGTGCGGTATTCAGCCTCTCTGGTGTCAATACTCTGATTTTGGGAAAAAAAAAAAAAAATCCAAAATGAGACAGAGTGTTGAGACCAGAGAGGCTAAAACCGCATTGACTCAGTGTGCTATACAGCCTCTCTGGTGTCAATACTCTGTCTGATTTTGGGGGAAAAAAAAAAATCCAAAATCAGAGTGTTGAGACCAGAGAGGCTAAGACCGCATTGACTCAGTGCGGTATTCAGCCTCTCTGGTGTCAATACTCTGATTTTGGGAAAGAAAAAAAAAATCCAAAATCAGACAGATTGTTGAGACCAGAGAGGCTAAGACCGCATTGACTCAGTGCGGTATTCAGCCTCTCTGGTGTCAATACTCTGATTTTGGGGGGGGGGGGGGGGGGGGGAATCCAAAATCAGACAGAGTGTTGACACCAGAGAGGCTAAAACTGCATTGAATCAGTGTGCTATACAGCCTCTCTGGTGTCAATACTCTGTCTGATTTTGGGGAAAAAAAATCCAAAATCAGACAGAGTGTTGAGACCAGAGAGGCTAAGACTGCATTGACTCAGTGCGGTATTCAGCCTCTCTGGTGTCAAGTCTGATTTTGGGGGGGGGAAAAAAATCCAAAATCAGAGTGTTGAGACCAGAGAGGCTAAGACCGCATTGACTCAGTGCGGTATTCAGCCTCTCTGGTGTCAAGTCTGATTTTGGGAAGAAAAAAAAAAAATCCAAAATCAGACAGAGTGTTGAGACCAGAGAGGCTAAGACCGCATTGACTCAGTGTGCTATACAGCCTCTCTGGTGTCAATACTCTGTCTGATTTTGGGAGATTTTTTTTATTTTTTCCAAAATCAGACAGAGTGTTGAGACCAGAGAGGCTAAGACCGCATTGACTCAGTGCGGTATTCAGCCTCTCTGGTGTCAATCCTCTGTCTGATTTTGGAAGAAAGAAAAAAAATCCAAAATCAGACAGTGTTGAGACCAGAGAGGCATTGACTCAGTGCGGTATTCAGCCTCTCTGGTGTCAATACTCTGTCTGATTTGGGGAGATTTTTTTTTTTTTTCCAAAATCAGACAGAGTGTTGAGACCAGAGAGGCTAAGACCGCATTGACTCAGTGCAGTATTCAGCCTCTCTGGTGTCAAGACTGATTTTGGGAAGAAAAAAAAAATCAAAAATCAGACAGAGTGTTGAGACCAGAGAGCCTAAGACCGCATTGACTCAGTGCGGTATTCAGCCTCTCTGGTGTCAATACTCTGATTTTGGGAAAAAAAAAAAAAAAATCCAAAATGAGACAGAGTGTTGAGACCAGAGAGCCTAAGACCGCATTGACTCAGTGCGGTATTCAGCCTCTCTGGTGTCAATACTCTGATTTTGGGGAAAAAAAAAAAAATCCAAAATCAGACAGAGTGTTGACACCAGAGAGGCTAAAACTGCATTGAATCAGTGTGCTATACAGCCTCTCTGGTGTCAAGTCTGATTTTGGGAAGAAAAAAAAAAAATCCAAAATCAGACAGAGTGTTGAGACCAGAGAGGCTATACAGACTCAGTGTGCTATACAGCCTCTCTGGTGTCAATACTCTGTCTGATTTTGGGAGATTTTTTTTATTTTTTCCAAAATCAGACAGAGTGTTGAGACCAGAGAGGCTAAGACCGCATTGACTCAGTGCGGTTTTCAGCCTCTCTGGTGTCAATCCTCTGTCTGATTTTGGAAGAAAGAAAAAAAATCCAAAATCAGACAGTGTTGAGACCAGAGAGGCATTGACTCAGTGCGGTATTCAGCCTCTCTGGTGTCAATACTCTGTCTGCTTTGGGGAGATTTTTTTTTTTTTTTCCAAAATCAGACAGAGTGTTGAGACCAGAGAGGCTAAGACCGCATTGACTCAGTGCGGTATTCAGCCTCTCTGGTGTCAATACTCTGATTTTGGGAAAAAAAAAAAAAATCCAAAATGAGACAGAGTGTTGAGACCAGAGAGGCTAAAACCGCATTGACTCAGTGTGCTATACAGCCTCTCTGGTGTCAATACTCTGTCTGATTTTGGGGGGGGAAAAAAATCCAAAATCAGACAGAGTGTTGAGACCAGAGAGGCTAAGACCGCATTGACTCAGTGCGGTATTCAGCCTCTCTGGTGTCAATACTCTGATTTTGGGAAAGAAAAAAAAAAATCCAAAATCAGACAGATTGTTGAGACCAGAGAGGCTAAGACCGCATTGACTCAGTGCGGTATTCAGCCTCTCTGGTGTCAATACTCTGATTTTGGGGGGGGGGGGGGGGGGGATCCAAAATCAGACAGAGTGTTGACACCAGAGAGGCTAAAACTGCATTGAATCAGTGTGCTATACAGCCTCTCTGGTGTCAATACTCTGTCTGATTTTGGGGAAAAAAAAATCCAAAATCAGACAGAGTGTTGAGACCAGAGAGGCTAAGACTGCATTGACTCAGTGCGGTATTCAGCCTCTCTGGTGTCAAGTCTGATTTTGGGAAGAAAAAAAAAAATCCAAAATCAGACAGAGTGTTGAGACCAGAGAGGCTAAGACCCCATTGACTCAGTGTGCTATACAGCCGCTCTGGTGTCAATACTCTGTCTGATTTTGGGAGATTTTTTTTATTTTTTCCAAAATCAGACAGAGTGTTGAGACCAGAGAGGCTAAGACCGCATTGACTCAGTGCGGTATTCAGCCTCTCTGGTGTCAATCCTCTGTCTGATTTTGGAAGAAAGAAAAAAAATCCAAAATCAGACAGTGTTGAGACCAGAGAGGCATTGACTCAGTGCGGTATTCAGCCTCTCTGGTGTCAATACTCTGTCTGATTTGGGGAGATTTTTTTTTTTTTTTCCAAAATCAGACAGAGTGTTGAGACCAGAGAGGCTAAGACCGCATTGACTCAGTGCAGTATTCAGCCTCTCTGGTGTCAAGACTGATTTTGGGAAGAAAAAAAAAAATCAAAAATCAGACAGAGTGTTGAGACCAGAGAGCCTAAGACCGCATTGACTCAGTGCGGTATTCAGCCTCTCTGGTGTCAATACTCTGATTTTGGGAAAAAAAAAAAAAATCCAAAATGAGACAGAGTGTTGAGACCAGAGAGGCTAAAACCGCATTGACTCAGTGTGCTATACAGCCTCTCTGGTGTCAATACTCTGTCTGATTTTGGGAGATTTTTTTTATTTTTTCCAAAATCAGACAGAGTGTTGAGACCAGAGAGGCTAAGACCGCATTGACTCAGTGCGGTATTCAGCCTCTCTGGTGTCAATCCTCTGTCTGATTTTGGAAGAAAGAAAAAAAATCCAAAATCAGACAGTGTTGAGACCAGAGAGGCATTGACTCAGTGCGGTATTCAGCCTCTCTGGTGTCAATACTCTGTCTGATTTGGGGAGATTTTTTTTTTTTTTCCAAAATCAGACAGAGTGTTGAGACCAGAGAGGCTAAGACCGCATTGACTCAGTGCAGTATTCAGCCTCTCTGGTGTCAAGACTGATTTTGGGAAGAAAAAAAAAATCAAAAATCAGACAGAGTGTTGAGACCAGAGAGGCTAAGACCGCATTGACTCAGTGCGGTATTCAGCCTCTCTGGTGTCAAGTCTGATTTTGGGAAGAAAAAAAAAAATCCAAAATCAGACAGAGTGTTGAGACCAGAGAGGCTAAGACCGCATTGACTCAGTGTGCTATACAGCCTCTCTGGTGTCAATACTCTGTCTGATTTTGGGAGATTTTTTTTATTTTTTCCAAAATCAGACAGAGTGTTGAGACCAGAGAGGCTAAGACCGCATTGACTCAGTGCGGTATTCAGCCTCTCTGGTGTCAATCCTCTGTCTGATTTTGGAAGAAAGAAAAAAAATCCAAAATCAGACAGTGTTGAGACCAGAGAGGCATTGACTCAGTGCGGTATTCAGCCTCTCTGGTGTCAATACTCTGTCTGATTTGGGGAGATTTTTTTTTTTTTTCCAAAATCAGACAGAGTGTTGAGACCAGAGAGGCTAAGACTGCATTGACTCAGTGCAGTATTCAGCCTCTCTGGTGTCAAGACTGATTTTGGGAAGAAAAAAAAAATCAAAAATCAGACAGAGTGTTGAGACCAGAGAGCCTAAGACCGCATTGACTCAGTGCGGTATTCAGCCTCTCTGGTGTCAATACTCTGATTTTGGGGGGAAAAAAAAAAAAAAAAAAAATGAGACAGAGTGTTGAGACCAGAGAGCCTAAGACCGCATTGACTCAGTGCGGTATTCAGCCTCTCTGGTGTAAATACTCTGATTTTGGGGAAAAAAAAAAAAAATCCAAAATCAGACAGAGTGTTGACACCAGAGAGGCTAAAACTGCATTGAATCAGTGTGCTATACAGCCTCTCTGGTGTCAAGTCTGATTTTGGGAAGAAAAAAAAAAAATCCAAAATCAGACAGAGTGTTGAGACCAGAGAGGCTATACAGACTCAGTGTGCTATACAGCCTCTCTGGTGTCAATACTCTGTCTGATTTTGGGAGATTTTTTTTATTTTTTCCAAAATCAGACAGAGTGTTGAGACCAGAGAGGCTAAGACCGCATTGACTCAGTGCGGTTTTCAGCCTCTCTGGTGTCAATCCTCTGTCTGATTTTGGAAGAAAGAAAAAAAATCCAAAATCAGACAGTGTTGAGACCAGAGAGGCATTGACTCAGTGCGGTATTCAGCCTCTCTGGTGTCAATACTCTGATTTTGGGAAAAAAAAAAAAAAAATCCAAAATGAGACAGAGTGTTGAGACCAGAGAGCCTAAGACCGCATTGACTCAGTGCGGTATTCAGCCTCTCTGGTGTCAATACTCTGATTTTGGGGAAAAAAAAAAAAAATCCAAAATCAGACAGAGTGTTGACACCAGAGAGGCTAAAACTGCATTGAATCAGTGTGCTATACAGCCTCTCTGGTGTCAAGTCTGATTTTGGGAAGAAAAAAAAAAAATCCAAAATCAGACAGAGTGTTGAGACCAGAGAGGCTATACAGACTCAGTGTGCTATACAGCCTCTCTGGTGTCAATACTCTGTCTGATTTTGGGAGATTTTTTTTATTTTTTCCAAAATCAGACAGAGTGTTGAGACCAGAGAGGCTAAGACCGCATTGACTCAGTGCGGTTTTCAGCCTCTCTGGTGTCAATCCTCTGTCTGATTTTGGAAGAAAGAAAAAAAATCCAAAATCAGACAGTGTTGAGACCAGAGAGGCATTGACTCAGTGCGGTATTCAGCCTCTCTGGTGTCAATACTCTGTCTGATTTGGGGAGATTTTTTTTTTTTTTTCCAAAATCAGACAGAGTGTTGAGACCAGAGAGGCTAAGACCGCATTGACTCAGTGCGGTATTCAGCCTCTCTTGTGTCAATACTCTGATTTTGGGAAAAAAAAAAAAAATCCAAAATGAGACAGAGTGTTGAGACCAGAGAGGCTAAAACCGCATTGACTCAGTGTGCTATACAGCCTCTCTGGTGTCAATACTCTGTCTGATTTTGGGGGGGGAAAAAAATCCAAAATCAGACAGAGTGTTGAGACCAGAGAGGCTAAGACCGCATTGACTCAGTGCGGTATTCAGCCTCTCTGGTGTCAAGTCTGATTTTGGGAAGAAAAAAAAAAATCCAAAATCAGACAGAGTGTTGAGACCAGAGAGGCTAAGACCCCATTGACTCAGTGTGCTATACAGCCGCTCTGGTGTCAATACTCTGTCTGATTTTGGGAGATTTTTTTTATTTTTTCCAAAATCAGACAGAGTGTTGAGACCAGAGAGGCTAAGACCGCATTGACTCAGTGCGGTATTCAGCCTCTCTGGTGTCAATCCTCTGTCTGATTTTGGAAGAAAGAAAAAAAATCCAAAATCAGACAGTGTTGAGACCAGAGAGGCATTGACTCAGTGCGGTATTCAGCCTCTCTGGTGTCAATACTCTGTCTGATTTGGGGAGATTTTTTTTTTTTTTTCCAAAATCAGACAGAGTGTTGAGACCAGAGAGGCTAAGACCGCATTGACTCAGTGCAGTATTCAGCCTCTCTGGTGTCAAGACTGATTTTGGGAAGAAAAAAAAAAATCAAAAATCAGACAGAGTGTTGAGACCAGAGAGCCTAAGACCGCATTGACTCAGTGCGGTATTCAGCCTCTCTGGTGTCAATACTCTGATTTTGGGAAAAAAAAAAAAAAAAAAAAAAAATGAGACAGAGTGTTGAGACCAGAGAGCCTAAGACCGCATTGACTCAGTGCGGTATTCAGCCTCTCTGGTGTAAATACTCTGATTTTGGGGAAAAAAAAAAAAAATCCAAAATCAGACAGAGTGTTGACACCAGAGAGGCTAAAACTGCATTGAATCAGTGTGCTATACAGCCTCTCTGGTGTCAAGTCTGATTTTGGGAAGAAAAAAAAAAAATCCAAAATCAGACAGAGTGTTGAGACCAGAGAGGCTATACAGACTCAGTGTGCTATACAGCCTCTCTGGTGTCAATACTCTGTCTGATTTTGGGAGATTTTTTTTATTTTTTCCAAAATCAGACAGAGTGTTGAGACCAGAGAGGCTAAGACCGCATTGACTCAGTGCGGTTTTCAGCCTCTCTGGTGTCAATCCTCTGTCTGATTTTGGAAGAAAGAAAAAAAATCCAAAATCAGACAGTGTTGAGACCAGAGAGGCATTGAATCAGTGCGGTATTCAGCCTCTCTGGTGTCAATACTCTGATTTTGGGAAAAAAAAAAAAAAAATCCAAAATGAGACAGAGTGTTGAGACCAGAGAGCCTAAGACCGCATTGACTCAGTGCGGTATTCAGCCTCTCTGGTGTCAATACTCTGATTTTGGGGAAAAAAAAAAAAAATCCAAAATCAGACAGAGTGTTGACACCAGAGAGGCTAAAACTGCATTGAATCAGTGTGCTATACAGCCTCTCTGGTGTCAAGTCTGATTTTGGGAAGAAAAAAAAAAAATCCAAAATCAGACAGAGTGTTGAGACCAGAGAGGCTATACAGACTCAGTGTGCTATACAGCCTCTCTGGTGTCAATACTCTGTCTGATTTTGGGAGATTTTTTTTATTTTTTCCAAAATCAGACAGAGTGTTGAGACCTGAGAGGCTAAGACCGCATTGACTCAGTGCGGTTTTCAGCCTCTCTGGTGTCAATCCTCTGTCTGATTTTGGAAGAAAGAAAAAAAATCCAAAATCAGACAGTGTTGAGACCAGAGAGGCATTGACTCAGTGCGGTATTCAGCCTCTCTGGTGTCAATACTCTGTCTGATTTGGGGAGATTTTTTTTTTTTTTTCCAAAATCAGACAGAGTGTTGAGACCAGAGAGGCTAAGACCGCATTGACTCAGTGCGGTATTCAGCCTCTCTTGTGTCAATACTCTGATTTTGGGAAAAAAAAAAAAAATCCAAAATGAGACAGAGTGTTGAGACCAGAGAGGCTAAAACCGCATTGACTCAGTGTGCTATACAGCCTCTCTGGTGTCAATACTCTGTCTGATTTTGGGGGGGGAAAAAAATCCAAAATCAGACAGAGTGTTGAGACCAGAGAGGCTAAGACCGCATTGACTCAGTGCGGTATTCAGCCTCTCTGGTGTCAAGTCTGATTTTCGGAAGAAAAAAAAAAATCCAAAATCAGACAGAGTGTTGAGACCAGAGAGGCTAAGACCCCATTGACTCAGTGTGCTATACAGCCTCTCTGGTGTCAATACTCTGTCTGATTTTGGGAGATTTTTTTTATTTTTTCCAAAATTAGACAGAGTGTTGAGACCAGAGAGGCTAAGACCGCATTGACTCAGTGCGGTATTCAGCCTCTCTGGTGTCAATCCTCTGTCTGATTTTGGAAGAAAGAAAAAAAATCCAAAATCAGACAGTGTTGAGACCAGAGAGGCATTGACTCAGTGCGGTATTCAGCCTCTCTGGTGTCAATACTCTGTCTGATTTGGGGAGATTTTTTTTTTTTTTCCAAAATCAGACAGAGTGTTGAGACCAGAGAGGCTAAGACTGCATTGACTCAGTGCAGTATTCAGCCTCTCTGGTGTCAAGACTGATTTTGGGAAGAAAAAAAAAATCAAAAATCAGACAGAGTGTTGAGACCAGAGAGCCTAAGACCGCATTGACTCAGTGCGGTATTCAGCCTCTCTGGTGTCAATACTCTGATTTTGGGAAAAAAAAAAAAAAAAAAAAAAAATGAGACAGAGTGTTGAGACCAGAGAGCCTAAGACCGCATTGACTCAGTGCGGTATTCAGCCTCTCTGGTGTAAATACTCTGATTTTGGGGAAAAAAAAAAAAAATCCAAAATCAGACAGAGTGTTGACACCAGAGAGGCTAAAACTGCATTGAATCAGTGTGCTATACAGCCTCTCTGGTGTCAAGTCTGATTTTGGGAAGAAAAAAAAAAAATCCAAAATCAGACAGAGTGTTGAGACCAGAGAGGCTATACAGACTCAGTGTGCTATACAGCCTCTCTGGTGTCAATACTCTGTCTGATTTTGGGAGATTTTTTTTATTTTTTCCAAAATCAGACAGAGTGTTGAGACCAGAGAGGCTAAGACCGCATTGACTCAGTGCGGTTTTCAGCCTCTCTGGTGTCAATCCTCTGTCTGATTTTGGAAGAAAGAAAAAAAATCCAAAATCAGACAGTGTTGAGACCAGAGAGGCATTGACTCAGTGCGGTATTCAGCCTCTCTGGTGTCAATACTCTGTCTGATTTGGGGAGATTTTTTTTTTTTTTTCCAAAATCAGACAGAGTGTTGAGACCAGAGAGGCTAAGACCGCATTGACTCAGTGCGGTATTCAGCCTCTCTTGTGTCAATACTCTGATTTTGGGAAAAAAAAAAAAAATCCAAAATGAGACAGAGTGTTGAGACCAGAGAGGCTAAAACCGCATTGACTCAGTGTGCTATACAGCCTCTCTGGTGTCAATACTCTGTCTGATTTTGGGGGGGGAAAAAAATCCAAAATCAGACAGAGTGTTGAGACCAGAGAGGCTAAGACCGCATTGACTCAGTGCGGTATTCAGCCTCTCTGGTGTCAAGTCTGATTTTCGGAAGAAAAAAAAAAATCCAAAATCAGACAGAGTGTTGAGACCAGAGAGGCTAAGACCCCATTGACTCAGTGTGCTATACAGCCGCTCTGGTGTCAATACTCTGTCTGATTTTGGGAGATTTTTTTTATTTTTTCCAAAATCAGACAGAGTGTTGAGACCAGAGAGGCTAAGACCGCATTGACTCAGTGCGGTATTCAGCCTCTCTGGTGTCAATCCTCTGTCTGATTTTGGAAGAAAGAAAAAAAATCCAAAATCAGACAGTGTTGAGACCAGAGAGGCATTGACTCAGTGCGGTATTCAGCCTCTCTGGTGTCAATACTCTGTCTGATTTGGGGAGATTTTTTTTTTTTTTTCCAAAATCAGACAGAGTGTTGAGACCAGAGAGGCTAAGACCGCATTGACTCAGTGCAGATTTCAGCCTCTCTGGTGTCAAGACTGATTTTGGGAAGAAAAAAAAAAATCAAAAATCAGACAGAGTGTTGAGACCAGAGAGCCTAAGACCGCATTGACTCAGTGCGGTATTCAGCCTCTCTGGTGTCAATACTCTGATTTTGGGAAAAAAAAAAAAAAATCCAAAATGAGACAGAGTGTTGAGACCAGAGAGGCTAAAACCGCATTGACTCAGTGTGCTATACAGCCTCTCTGGTGTCAATACTCTGTCTGATTTTGGGAGATTTTTTTTATTTTTTCCAAAATCAGACAGAGTGTTGAGACCAGAGAGGCTAAGACCGCATTGACTCAGTGCGGTATTCAGCCTCTCTGGTGTCAATCCTCTGTCTGATTTTGGAAGAAAGAAAAAAAATCCAAAATCAGACAGTGTTGAGACCAGAGAGGCATTGACTCAGTGCGGTATTCAGCCTCTCTGGTGTCAATACTCTGTCTGATTTGGGGAGATTTTTTTTTTTTTTCCAAAATCAGACAGAGTGTTGAGACCAGAGAGGCTAAGACCGCATTGACTCAGTGCGGTATTCAGCCTCTCTGGTGTCAATACTCTGATTTTGGGAAAAAAAAAAAAAAATCCAAAATGAGACAGAGTGTTGAGACCAGAGAGGCTAAAACCGCATTGACTCAGTGTGCTATACAGCCTCTCTGGTGTCAATACTCTGTCTGATTTTGGGGGGAAAAAAAAAATCCAAAATCAGAGTGTTGAGACCAGAGAGGCTAAGACCGCATTGACTCAGTGCGGTATTCAGCCTCTCTGGTGTCAATACTCTGATTTTGGGAAAGAAAAAAAAAATCCAAAATCAGACAGATTGTTGAGACCAGAGAGGCTAAGACCGCATTGACTCAGTGCGGTATTCAGCCTCTCTGGTGTCAATACTCTGATTTTGGGGGGGGGGGGGGGGGGGGGAATCCAAAATCAGACAGAGTGTTGACACCAGAGAGGCTAAAACTGCATTGAATCAGTGTGCTATACAGCCTCTCTGGTGTCAATACTCTGTCTGATTTTGGGGGAAAAAAATCCAAAATCAGACAGAGTGTTGAGACCAGAGAGGCTAAGACTGCATTGACTCAGTGCGGTATTCAGCCTCTCTGGTGTCAAGTCTGATTTTGGGGGGGAAAAAAAAATCCAAAATCAGAGTGTTGAGACCAGAGAGGCTAAGACCGCATTGACTCAGTGCGGTATTCAGCCTCTCTGGTGTCAAGTCTGATTTTGGGAAGAAAAAAAAAAAATCCAAAATCAGACAGAGTGTTGAGACCAGAGAGGCTAAGACCGCATTGACTCAGTGTCCTATACAGCCTCTCTGGTGTCAATACTCTGTCTGATTTTGGGAGATTTTTTTTATTTTTTCCAAAATCAGACAGAGTGTTGAGACCAGAGAGGCTAAGACCGCATTGACTCAGTGCGGTATTCAGCCTCTCTGGTGTCAATCCTCTGTCTGATTTTGGAAGAAAGAAAAAAAATCCAAAATCAGACAGTGTTGAGACCAGAGAGGCATTGACTCAGTGCGGTATTCAGCCTCTCTGGTGTCAATACTCTGTCTGATTTGGGGAGATTTTTTTTTTTTTTCCAAAATCAGACAGAGTGTTGAGACCAGAGAGGCTAAGACCGCATTGACTCAGTGCAGTATTCAGCCTCTCTGGTGTCAAGACTGATTTTGGGAAGAAAAAAAAAATCAAAAATCAGACAGAGTGTTGAGACCAGAGAGCCTAAGACCGCATTGACTCAGTGCGGTATTCAGCCTCTCTGGTGTCAATACTCTGATTTTGGGGAAAAAAAAAAAAAAATCCAAAATGAGACAGAGTGTTGAGACCAGAGAGCCTAAGACCGCATTGACTCAGTGCGGTATTCAGCCTCTCTGGTGTCAATACTCTGATTTTGGGGAAAAAAAAAAAAATCCAAAATCAGACAGAGTGTTGACACCAGAGAGGCTAAAACTGCATTGAATCAGTGTGCTATACAGCCTCTCTGGTGTCAAGTCTGATTTTGGGAAGAAAAAAAAAAATCCAAAATCAGACAGAGTGTTGAGACCAGAGAGGCTATACAGACTCAGTGTGCTATACAGCCTCTCTGGTGTCAATACTCTGTCTGATTTTGGGAGATTTTTTTTATTTTTTCCAAAATCAGACAGAGTGTTGAGACCAGAGAGGCTAAGACCGCATTGACTCAGTGCGGTTTTCAGCCTCTCTGGTGTCAATCCTCTGTCTGATTTTGGAAGAAAGAAAAAAAATCCAAAATCAGACAGTGTTGAGACCAGAGAGGCATTGACTCAGTGCGGTATTCAGCCTCTCTGGTGTCAATACTCTGTCTGATTTGGGGAGATTTTTTTTTTTTTTTCCAAAATCAGACAGAGTGTTGAGACCAGAGAGGCTAAGACCGCATTGACTCAGTGCGGTATTCAGCCTCTCTGGTGTCAATACTCTGATTTTGGGAAAAAAAAAAAAAATCCAAAATGAGACAGAGTGTTGAGACCAGAGAGGCTAAAACCGCATTGACTCAGTGTGCTATACAGCCTCTCTGGTGTCAATACTCTGTCTGATTTTGGGGGGGAAAAAAAATCCAAAATCAGACAGAGTGTTGAGACCAGAGAGGCTAAGACCGCATTGACTCAGTGCGGTATTCAGCCTCTCTGGTGTCAATACTCTGATTTTGGGGGGGGGGGGGGGGGGGGGATCCAAAATCAGACAGAGTGTTGACACCAGAGAGGCTAAAACTGCATTGAATCAGTGTGCTATACAGCCTCTCTGGTGTCAATACTCTGTCTGATTTTGGGGAAAAAAAATCCAAAATCAGACAGAGTGTTGAGACCAGAGAGGCTAAGACTGCATTGACTCAGTGCGGTATTCAGCCTCTCTGGTGTCAAGTCTGATTTTGGGAAAAAAAAAAAAATCCAAAATCAGACAGAGTGTTGAGACCAGAGAGGCTAAGACCCCATTGACTCAGTGTGCTATACAGCCGCTCTGGTGTCAATACTCTGTCTGATTTTGGGAGATTTTTTTTATTTTTTCCAAAATCAGACAGAGTGTTGAGACCAGAGAGGCTAAGACCGCATTGACTCAGTGCGGTATTCAGCCTCTCTGGTGTCAATCCTCTGTCTGATTTTGGAAGAAAGAAAAAAAATCCAAAATCAGACAGTGTTGAGACCAGAGAGGCATTGACTCAGTGCGGTATTCAGCCTCTCTGGTGTCAATACTCTGTCTGATTTGGGGAGATTTTTTTTTTTTTTTCCAAAATCAGACAGAGTGTTGAGACCAGAGAGGCTAAGACCGCATTGACTCAGTGCAGTATTCAGCCTCTCTGGTGTCAAGACTGATTTTGGGAAGAAAAAAAAAAATCAAAAATCAGACAGAGTGTTGAGACCAGAGAGCCTAAGACCGCATTGACTCAGTGCGGTATTCAGCCTCTCTGGTGTCAATACTCTGATTTTGGGGAAAAAAAAAAAAAATCCAAAATGAGACAGAGTGTTGAGACCAGAGAGGCTAAAACCGCATTGACTCAGTGTGCTATACAGCCTCTCTGGTGTCAATACTCTGTCTGATTTTGGGGGGGAAAAAAAATCCAAAATCAGACAGAGTGTTGAGACCAGAGAGGCTAAGACCGCATTGACTCAGTGCGGTATTCAGCCTCTCTGGTGTCAAGTCTGATTTTGGGAAGAAAAAAAAAAATCCAAAATCAGACAGAGTGTTGAGACCAGAGAGGCTAAGACCCCATTGACTCAGTGTGCTATACAGCCGCTCTGGTGTCAATACTCTGTCTGATTTTGGGAGATTTTTTTTATTTTTTCCAAAATCAGACAGAGTGTTGAGACCAGAGAGGCTAAGACCGCATTGACTCAGTGCGGTATTCAGCCTCTCTGGTGTCAATCCTCTGTCTGATTTTGGAAGAAAGAAAAAAAATCCAAAATCAGACAGTGTTGAGACCAGAGAGGCATTGACTCAGTGCGGTATTCAGCCTCTCTGGTGTCAATACTCTGTCTGATTTGGGGAGATTTTTTTTTTTTTTTCCAAAATCAGACAGAGTGTTGAGACCAGAGAGGCTAAGACCGCATTGACTCAGTGCAGTATTCAGCCTCTCTGGTGTCAAGACTGATTTTGGGAAGAAAAAAAAAAATCAAAAATCAGACAGAGTGTTGAGACCAGAGAGCCTAAGACCGCATTGACTCAGTGCGGTATTCAGCCTCTCTGGTGTCAATACTCTGATTTTGGGAAAAAAAAAAAAAAATCCAAAATGAGACAGAGTGTTGAGACCAGAGAGGCTAAAACCGCATTGACTCAGTGTGCTATACAGCCTCTCTGGTGTCAATACTCTGTCTGATTTTGGGAGATTTTTTTTATTTTTTCCAAAATCAGACAGAGTGTTGAGACCAGAGAGGCTAAGACCGCATTGACTCAGTGCGGTATTCAGCCTCTCTGGTGTCAATCCTCTGTCTGATTTTGGAAGAAAGAAAAAAAATCCAAAATCAGACAGTGTTGAGACCAGAGAGGCATTGACTCAGTGCGGTATTCAGCCTCTCTGGTGTCAATACTCTGTCTGATTTGGGGAGATTTTTTTTTTTTTTCCAAAATCAGACAGAGTGTTGAGACCAGAGAGGCTAAGACCGCATTGACTCAGTGCGGTATTCAGCCTCTCTGGTGTCAATACTCTGATTTTGGGAAAAAAAAAAAAAAATCCAAAATGAGACAGAGTGTTGAGACCAGAGAGGCTAAAACCGCATTGACTCAGTGTGCTATACAGCCTCTCTGGTGTCAATACTCTGTCTGATTTTGGGGGGGAAAAAAAAATCCAAAATCAGAGTGTTGAGACCAGAGAGGCTAAGACCGCATTGACTCAGTGCGGTATTCAGCCTCTCTGGTGTCAATACTCTGATTTTGGGAAAGAAAAAAAAAATCCAAAATCAGACAGATTGTTGAGACCAGAGAGGCTAAGACCGCATTGACTCAGTGCGGTATTCAGCCTCTCTGGTGTCAATACTCTGATTTTGGGGGGGGGGGGGGGGGGGGAATCCAAAATCAGACAGAGTGTTGACACCAGAGAGGCTAAAACTGCATTGAATCAGTGTGCTATACAGCCTCTCTGGTGTCAATACTCTGTCTGATTTTGGGGGAAAAAAATCCAAAATCAGACAGAGTGTTGAGACCAGAGAGGCTAAGACTGCATTGACTCAGTGCGGTATTCAGCCTCTCTGGTGTCAAGTCTGATTTTGGGGGGGAAAAAAAAATCCAAAATCAGAGTGTTGAGACCAGAGAGGCTAAGACCGCATTGACTCAGTGCGGTATTCAGCCTCTCTGGTGTCAAGTCTGATTTTGGGAAGAAAAAAAAAAAATCCAAAATCAGACAGAGTGTTGAGACCAGAGAGGCTAAGACCGCATTGACTCAGTGTGCTATACAGCCTCTCTGGTGTCAATACTCTGTCTGATTTTGGGAGATTTTTTTTATTTTTTCCAAAATCAGACAGAGTGTTGAGACCAGAGAGGCTAAGACCGCATTGACTCAGTGCGGTATTCAGCCTCTCTGGTGTCAATCCTCTGTCTGATTTTGGAAGAAAGAAAAAAAATCCAAAATCAGACAGTGTTGAGACCAGAGAGGCATTGACTCAGTGCGGTATTCAGCCTCTCTGGTGTCAATACTCTGTCTGATTTGGGGAGATTTTTTTTTTTTTTCCAAAATCAGACAGAGTGTTGAGACCAGAGAGGCTAAGACCGCATTGACTCAGTGCAGTATTCAGCCTCTCTGGTGTCAAGACTGATTTTGGGAAGAAAAAAAAAATCAAAAATCAGACAGAGTGTTGAGACCAGAGAGCCTAAGACCGCATTGACTCAGTGCGGTATTCAGCCTCTCTGGTGTCAATACTCTGATTTTGGGAAAAAAAAAAAAAAAATCCAAAATGAGACAGAGTGTTGAGACCAGAGAGCCTAAGACCGCATTGACTCAGTGCGGTATTCAGCCTCTCTGGTGTCAATACTCTGATTTTGGGGAAAAAAAAAAAAATCCAAAATCAGACAGAGTGTTGACACCAGAGAGGCTAAAACTGCATTGAATCAGTGTGCTATACAGCCTCTCTGGTGTCAAGTCTGATTTTGGGAAGAAAAAAAAAAATC
Organism: Poromitra crassiceps; assembly: GCF_964638095.1. NCBI lineage: Eukaryota > Metazoa > Chordata > Actinopteri > Beryciformes > Melamphaidae > Poromitra > Poromitra crassiceps. The sequence goes on along the minus strand of NW_028151541.1, from coordinate 28,100 downwards.
CAAAATCAGACAGAGTGTTGAGACCAGAGAGGCTATACAGACTCAGTGTGCTATACAGCCTCTCTGGTGTCAATACTCTGTCTGATTTTGGGAGATTTTTTTTATTTTTTCCAAAATCAGACAGAGTGTTGAGACCAGAGAGGCTAAGACCGCATTGACTCAGTGCGGTTTTCAGCCTCTCTGGTGTCAATCCTCTGTCTGATTTTGGAAGAAAGAAAAAAAATCCAAAATCAGACAGTGTTGAGACCAGAGAGGCATTGACTCAGTGCGGTATTCAGCCTCTCTGGTGTCAATACTCTGTCTGATTTGGGGAGATTTTTTTTTTTTTTTCCAAAATCAGACAGAGTGTTGAGACCAGAGAGGCTAAGACCGCATTGACTCAGTGCGGTATTCAGCCTCTCTGGTGTCAATACTCTGATTTTGGGAAAAAAAAAAAAAATCCAAAATGAGACAGAGTGTTGAGACCAGAGAGGCTAAAACCGCATTGACTCAGTGTGCTATACAGCCTCTCTGGTGTCAATACTCTGTCTGATTTTGGGGGGAAAAAAAAATCCAAAATCAGACAGAGTGTTGAGACCAGAGAGGCTAAGACCGCATTGACTCAGTGCGGTATTCAGCCTCTCTGGTGTCAATACTCTGATTTTGGGGGGGGGGGGGGGGGGATCCAAAATCAGACAGAGTGTTGACACCAGAGAGGCTAAAACTGCATTGAATCAGTGTGCTATACAGCCTCTCTGGTGTCAATACTCTGTCTGATTTTGGGGGAAAAAAATCCAAAATCAGACAGAGTGTTGAGACCAGAGAGGCTAAGACTGCATTGACTCAGTGCGGTATTCAGCCTCTCTGGTGTCAAGTCTGATTTTGGGAAAAAAAAAAAAATCCAAAATCAGACAGAGTGTTGAGACCAGAGAGGCTAAGACCCCATTGACTCAGTGTGCTATACAGCCGCTCTGGTGTCAATACTCTGTCTGATTTTGGGAGATTTTTTTTATTTTTTCCAAAATCAGACAGAGTGTTGAGACCAGAGAGGCTAAGACCGCATTGACTCAGTGCGGTATTCAGCCTCTCTGGTGTCAATCCTCTGTCTGATTTTGGAAGAAAGAAAAAAAATCCAAAATCAGACAGTGTTGAGACCAGAGAGGCATTGACTCAGTGCGGTATTCAGCCTCTCTGGTGTCAATACTCTGTCTGATTTGGGGAGATTTTTTTTTTTTTTTCCAAAATCAGACAGAGTGTTGAGACCAGAGAGGCTAAGACCGCATTGACTCAGTGCAGTATTCAGCCTCTCTGGTGTCAAGACTGATTTTGGGAAGAAAAAAAAAAATCAAAAATCAGACAGAGTGTTGAGACCAGAGAGCCTAAGACCGCATTGACTCAGTGCGGTATTCAGCCTCTCTGGTGTCAATACTCTGATTTTGGGGAAAAAAAAAAAAAATCCAAAATGAGACAGAGTGTTGAGACCAGAGAGGCTAAAACCGCATTGACTCAGTGTGCTATACAGCCTCTCTGGTGTCAATACTCTGTCTGATTTTGGGAGATTTTTTTTATTTTTTCCAAAATCAGACAGAGTGTTGAGACCAGAGAGGCTAAGACCGCATTGACTCAGTGCGGTATTCAGCCTCTCTGGTGTCAATCCTCTGTCTGATTTTGGAAGAAAGAAAAAAAAATGCAAAATCAGACAGTGTTGAGACCAGAGAGGCATTGACTCAGTGCGGTATTCAGCCTCTCTGGTGTCAATACTCTGTCTGATTTGGGGAGATTTTTTTTTTTTTTCCAAAATCAGACAGAGTGTTGAGACCAGAGAGGCTAAGACCGCATTGACTCAGTGCAGTATTCAGCCTCTCTGGTGTCAAGACTGATTTTGGGAAGAAAAAAAAAATCAAAAATCAGACAGAGTGTTGAGACCAGAGAGGCTAAGACCGCATTGACTCAGTGCGGTATTCAGCCTCTCTGGTGTCAAGTCTGATTTTGGGAAGAAAAAAAAAAAATCCAAAATCAGACAGAGTGTTGAGACCAGAGAGGCTAAGACCGCATTGACTCAGTGTGCTATACAGCCTCTCTGGTGTCAATACTCTGTCTGATTTTGGGAGATTTTTTTTATTTTTTCCAAAATCAGACAGAGTGTTGAGACCAGAGAGGCTAAGACCGCATTGACTCAGTGCGGTATTCAGCCTCTCTGGTGTCAATCCTCTGTCTGATTTTGGAAGAAAGAAAAAAAATCCAAAATCAGACAGTGTTGAGACCAGAGAGGCATTGACTCAGTGCGGTATTCAGCCTCTCTGGTGTCAATACTCTGTCTGATTTGGGGCGATTTTTTTTTTTTCCAAAATCAGACAGAGTGTTGAGACCAGAGAGGCTAAGACCGCATTGACTCAGTGCAGTATTCAGCCTCTCTGGTGTCAAGACTGATTTTGGGAAGAAAAAAAAAATCAAAAATCAGACAGAGTGTTGAGACCAGAGAGCCTAAGACCGCATTGACTCAGTGCGGTATTCAGCCTCTCTGGTGTCAATACTCTGATTTTGGGAAAAAAAAAAAAAAAAAACCAAAATGAGACAGAGTGTTGAGACCAGAGAGCCTAAGACCGCATTGACTCAGTGCGGTATTCAGCCTCTCTGGTGTAAATACTCTGATTTTGGGGAAAAAAAAAAAAAATCCAAAATCAGACAGAGTGTTGACACCAGAGAGGCTAAAACTGCATTGAATCAGTGTGCTATACAGCCTCTCTGGTGTCAAGTCTGATTTTGGGAAGAAAAAAAAAAAATCCGAAATCAGACAGAGTGTTGAGACCAGAGAGGCTATACAGACTCAGTGTGCTATACAGCCTCTCTGGTGTCAATACTCTGTCTGATTTTGGGAGATTTTTTTTATTTTTTCCAAAATCAGACAGAGTGTTGAGACCAGAGAGGCTAAGACCGCATTGACTCAGTGCGGTTTTCAGCCTCTCTGGTGTCAATCCTCTGTCTGATTTTGGAAGAAAGAAAAAAAATCCAAAATCAGACAGTGTTGAGACCAGAGAGGCATTGACTCAGTGCGGTATTCAGCCTCTCTGGTGTCAATACTCTGATTTTGGGAAAAAAAAAAAAAAATCCAAAATGAGACAGAGTGTTGAGACCAGAGAGCCTAAGACCGCATTGACTCAGTGCGGTATTCAGCCTCTCTGGTGTCAATACTCTGATTTTGGGGAAAAAAAAAAAAATCCAAAATCAGACAGAGTGTTGACACCAGAGAGGCTAAAACTGCATTGAATCAGTGTGCTATACAGCCTCTCTGGTGTCAAGTCTGATTTTGGGAAGAAAAAAAAAAAATCCAAAATCAGACAGAGTGTTGAGACCAGAGAGGCTATACAGACTCAGTGTGCTATACAGCCTCTCTGGTGTCAATACTCTGTCTGATTTTGGGAGATTTTTTTTATTTTTTCCAAAATCAGACAGAGTGTTGAGACCAGAGAGGCTAAGACCGCATTGACTCAGTGCGGTTTTCAGCCTCTCTGGTGTCAATCCTCTGTCTGATTTTGGAAGAAAGAAAAAAAATCCAAAATCAGACAGTGTTGAGACCAGAGAGGCATTGACTCAGTGCGGTATTCAGCCTCTCTGGTGTCAATACTCTGTCTGATTTTGGGGGGGAAAAAAAATCCAAAATCAGACAGAGTGTTGAGACCAGAGAGGCTAAGACCGCATTGACTCAGTGCGGTATTCAGCCTCTCTGGTGTCAAGTCTGATTTTGGGAAGAAAAAAAAAAATCCAAAATCAGACAGAGTGTTGAGACCAGAGAGGCTAAGACCCCATTGACTCAGTGTGCTATACAGCCGCTCTGGTGTCAATACTCTGTCTGATTTTGGGAGATTTTTTTTATTTTTTCCAAAATCAGACAGAGTGTTGAGACCAGAGAGGCTAAGACCGCATTGACTCAGTGCGGTATTCAGCCTCTCTGGTGTCAATCCTCTGTCTGATTTTGGAAGAAAGAAAAAAAATCCAAAATCAGACAGTGTTGAGACCAGAGAGGCATTGACTCAGTGCGGTATTCAGCCTCTCTGGTGTCAATACTCTGTCTGATTTGGGGAGATTTTTTTTTTTTTTTCCAAAATCAGACAGAGTGTTGAGACCAGAGAGGCTAAGACCGCATTGACTCAGTGCAGTATTCAGCCTCTCTGGTGTCAAGACTGATTTTGGGAAGAAAAAAAAAAATCAAAAATCAGACAGTGTTGAGACCAGAGAGCCTAAGACCGCATTGACTCAGTGCGGTATTCAGCCTCTCTGGTGTCAATACTCTGATTTTGGGAAAAAAAAAAAAAAATCCAAAATGAGACAGAGTGTTGAGACCAGAGAGGCTAAAACCGCATTGACTCAGTGTGCTATACAGCCTCTCTGGTGTCAATACTCTGTCTGATTTTGGGAGATTTTTTTTATTTTTTCCAAAATCAGACAGAGTGTTGAGACCAGAGAGGCTAAGACCGCATTGACTCAGTGCGGTATTCAGCCTCTCTGGTGTCAATCCTCTGTCTGATTTTGGAAGAAAGAAAAAAAATCCAAAATCAGACAGTGTTGAGACCAGAGAGACATTGACTCAGTGCGGTATTCAGCCTCTCTGGTGTCAATACTCTGTCTGATTTGGGGAGATTTTTTTTTTTTTTCCAAAATCAGACAGAGTGTTGAGACCAGAGAGGCTAAGACCGCATTGACTCAGTGCAGTATTCAGCCTCTCTGGTGTCAAGACTGATTTTGGGAAAAAAAAAAAATCAAAAATCAGACAGAGTGTTGAGACCAGAGAGGCTAAGACCGCATTGACTCAGTGCGGTATTCAGCCTCTCTGGTGTCAAGTCTGATTTTGGGAAGAAAAAAAAAAAATCCAAAATCAGACAGAGTGTTGAGACCAGAGAGGCTAAGACCGCATTGACTCAGTGTGCTATACAGCCTCTCTGGTGTCAATACTCTGTCTGATTTTGGGAGATTTTTTTTATTTTTTCCAAAATCAGACAGAGTGTTGAGACCAGAGAGGCTAAGACCGCATTGACTCAGTGCGGTATTCAGCCTCTCTGGTGTCAATCCTCTGTCTGATTTTGGAAGAAAGAAAAAAAATCCAAAATCAGACAGTGTTGAGACCAGAGAGGCATTGACTCAGTGCGGTATTCAGCCTCTCTGGTGTCAATACTCTGTCTGATTTGGGGCGATTTTTTTTTTTTTTCCAAAATCAGACAGAGTGTTGAGACCAGAGAGGCTAAGACCGCATTGACTCAGTGCAGTATTCAGCCTCTCTGGTGTCAAGACTGATTTTGGGAAGAAAAAAAAAATCAAAAATCAGACAGAGTGTTGAGACCAGAGAGCCTAAGACCGCATTGACTCAGTGCGGTATTCAGCCTCTCTGGTGTCAATACTCTGATTTTGGGAAAAAAAAAAAAAAAAAACCAAAATGAGACAGAGTGTTGAGACCAGAGAGCCTAAGACCGCATTGACTCAGTGCGGTATTCAGCCTCTCTGGTGTAAATACTCTGATTTTGGGGAAAAAAAAAAAAAATCCAAAATCAGACAGAGTGTTGACACCAGAGAGGCTAAAACTGCATTGAATCAGTGTGCTATACAGCCTCTCTGGTGTCAAGTCTGATTTTGGGAAGAAAAAAAAAAAATCCAAAATCAGACAGAGTGTTGAGACCAGAGAGGCTATACAGACTCAGTGTGCTATACAGCCTCTCTGGTGTCAATACTCTGTCTGATTTTGGGAGATTTTTTTTATTTTTTCCAAAATCAGACAGAGTGTTGAGACCAGAGAGGCTAAGACCGCATTGACTCAGTGCGGTTTTCAGCCTCTCTGGTGTCAATCCTCTGTCTGATTTTGGAAGAAAGAAAAAAAATCCAAAATCAGACAGTGTTGAGACCAGAGAGGCATTGACTCAGTGCGGTATTCAGCCTCTCTGGTGTCAATACTCTGATTTTGGGAAAAAAAAAAAAAAATCCAAAATGAGACAGAGTGTTGAGACCAGAGAGCCTAAGACCGCATTGACTCAGTGCGGTATTCAGCCTCTCTGGTGTCAATACTCTGATTTTGGGGGAAAAAAAAAAAAATCCAAAATCAGACAGAGTGTTGACACCAGAGAGGCTAAAACTGCATTGAATCAGTGTGCTATACAGCCTCTCTGGTGTCAAGTCTGATTTTGGGAAGAAAAAAAAAAAATCCAAAATCAGACAGAGTGTTGAGACCAGAGAGGCTATACAGACTCAGTGTGCTATACAGCCTCTCTGGTGTCAATACTCTGTCTGATTTTGGGAGATTTTTTTTATTTTTTCCAAAATCAGACAGAGTGTTGAGACCAGAGAGGCTAAGACCGCATTGACTCAGTGCGGTTTTCAGCCTCTCTGGTGTCAATCCTCTGTCTGATTTTGGAAGAAAGAAAAAAAATCCAAAATCAGACAGTGTTGAGACCAGAGAGGCATTGACTCAGTGCGGTATTCAGCCTCTCTGGTGTCAATACTCTGTCTGATTTGGGGAGATTTTTTTTTTTTTTTCCAAAATCAGACAGAGTGTTGAGACCAGAGAGGCTAAGACCGCATTGACTCAGTGCGGTATTCAGCCTCTCTTGTGTCAATACTCTGATTTTGGGAAAAAAAAAAAAAATCCAAAATGAGACAGAGTGTTGAGACCAGAGAGGCTAAAACCGCATTGACTCAGTGTGCTATACAGCCTCTCTGGTGTCAATACTCTGTCTGATTTTGGGGGGGAAAAAAAATCCAAAATCAGACAGAGTGTTGAGACCAGAGAGGCTAAGACCGCATTGACTCAGTGCGGTATTCAGCCTCTCTGGTGTCAAGTCTGATTTTGGGAAGAAAAAAAAAAATCCAAAATCAGACAGAGTGTTGAGACCAGAGAGGCTAAGACCCCATTGACTCAGTGTGCTATACAGCCGCTCTGGTGTCAATACTCTGTCTGATTTTGGGAGATTTTTTTTATTTTTTCCAAAATCAGACAGAGTGTTGAGACCAGAGAGGCTAAGACCGCATTGACTCAGTGCGGTATTCAGCCTCTCTGGTGTCAATCCTCTGTCTGATTTTGGAAGAAAGAAAAAAAATCCAAAATCAGACAGTGTTGAGACCAGAGAGGCATTGACTCAGTGCGGTATTCAGCCTCTCTGGTGTCAATACTCTGTCTGATTTGGGGAGATTTTTTTTTTTTTTTCCAAAATCAGACAGAGTGTTGAGACCAGAGAGGCTAAGACCGCATTGACTCAGTGCAGTATTCAGCCTCTCTGGTGTCAAGACTGATTTTGGGAAGAAAAAAAAAAATCAAAAATCAGACAGAGTGTTGAGACCAGAGAGCCTAAGACCGCATTGACTCAGTGCGGTATTCAGCCTCTCTGGTGTCAATACTCTGATTTTGGGAAAAAAAAAAAAAAATCCAAAATGAGACAGAGTGTTGAGACCAGAGAGGCTAAAACCGCATTGACTCAGTGTGCTATACAGCCTCTCTGGTGTCAATACTCTGTCTGATTTTGGGAGATTTTTTTTATTTTTTCCAAAATCAGACAGAGTGTTGAGACCAGAGAGGCTAAGACCGCATTGACTCAGTGCGGTATTCAGCCTCTCTGGTGTCAATCCTCTGTCTGATTTTGGAAGAAAGAAAAAAAATCCAAAATCAGACAGTGTTGAGACCAGAGAGGCATTGACTCAGTGCGGTATTCAGCCTCTCTGGTGTCAATACTCTGTCTGATTTGGGGAGATTTTTTTTTTTTTTCCAAAATCAGACAGAGTGTTGAGACCAGAGAGGCTAAGACCGCATTGACTCAGTGCAGTATTCAGCCTCTCTGGTGTCAAGACTGATTTTGGGAAGAAAAAAAAAATCAAAAATCAGACAGAGTGTTGAGACCAGAGAGGCTAAGACCGCATTGACTCAGTGCGGTATTCAGCCTCTCTGGTGTCAAGTCTGATTTTGGGAAGAAAAAAAAAAAATCCAAAATCAGACAGAGTGTTGAGACCAGAGAGGCTAAGACCGCATTGACTCAGTGTGCTATACAGCCTCTCTGGTGTCAATACTCTGTCTGATTTTGGGAGATTTTTTTTATTTTTTCCAAAATCAGACAGAGTGTTGAGACCAGAGAGGCTAAGACCGCATTGACTCAGTGCGGTATTCAGCCTCTCTGGTGTCAATCCTCTGTCTGATTTTGGAAGAAAGAAAAAAAATCCAAAATCAGACAGTGTTGAGACCAGAGAGGCATTGACTCAGTGCGGTATTCAGCCTCTCTGGTGTCAATACTCTGTCTGATTTGGGGAGATTTTTTTTTTTTTTCCAAAATCAGACAGAGTGTTGAGACCAGAGAGGCTAAGACCGCATTGACTCAGTGCAGTATTCAGCCTCTCTGGTGTCAAGACTGATTTTGGGAAGAAAAAAAAAATCAAAAATCAGACAGAGTGTTGAGACCAGAGAGCCTAAGACCGCATTGACTCAGTGCGGTATTCAGCCTCTCTGGTGTCAATACTCTGATTTTGGGGAAAAAAAAAAAAAAAACCAAAATGAGACAGAGTGTTGAGACCAGAGAGCCTAAGACCGCATTGACTCAGTGCGGTATTCAGCCTCTCTGGTGTAAATACTCTGATTTTGGGGAAAAAAGAAAAAAAATCCAAAATCAGACAGAGTGTTGACACCAGAGAGGCTAAAACTGCATTGAATCAGTGTGCTATACAGCCTCTCTGGTGTCAAGTCTGATTTTGGGAAGAAAAAAAAAAAATCCAAAATCAGACAGAGTGTTGAGACCAGAGAGGCTATACAGACTCAGTGTGCTATACAGCCTCTCTGGTGTCAATACTCTGTCTGATTTTGGGAGATTTTTTTTATTTTTTCCAAAATCAGACAGAGTGTTGAGACCAGAGAGGCTAAGACCGCATTGACTCAGTGCGGTTTTCAGCCTCTCTGGTGTCAATCCTCTGTCTGATTTTGGAAGAAAGAAAAAAAATCCAAAATCAGACAGTGTTGAGACCAGAGAGGCATTGACTCAGTGCGGTATTCAGCCTCTCTGGTGTCAATACTCTGATTTTGGGAAAAAAAAAAAAAAAATCCAAAATGAGACAGAGTGTTGAGACCAGAGAGCCTAAGACCGCATTGACTCAGTGCGGTATTCAGCCTCTCTGGTGTCAATACTCTGATTTTGGGGAAAAAAAAAAAAAATCCAAAATCAGACAGAGTGTTGACACCAGAGAGGCTAAAACTGCATTGAATCAGTGTGCTATACAGCCTCTCTGGTGTCAAGTCTGATTTTGGGAAGAAAAAAAAAAAATCCAAAATCAGACAGAGTGTTGAGACCAGAGAGGCTATACAGACTCAGTGTGCTATACAGCCTCTCTGGTGTCAATACTCTGTCTGATTTTGGGAGATTTTTTTTATTTTTTCCAAAATCAGACAGAGTGTTGAGACCAGAGAGGCTAAGACCGCATTGACTCAGTGCGGTTTTCAGCCTCTCTGGTGTCAATCCTCTGTCTGATTTTGGAAGAAAGAAAAAAAATCCAAAATCAGACAGTGTTGAGACCAGAGAGGCATTGACTCAGTGCGGTATTCAGCCTCTCTGGTGTCAATACTCTGTCTGATTTGGGGAGATTTTTTTTTTTTTTTCCAAAATCAGACAGAGTGTTGAGACCAGAGAGGCTAAGACCGCATTGACTCAGTGCGGTATTCAGCCTCTCTTGTGTCAATACTCTGATTTTGGGAAAAAAAAAAAAAATCCAAAATGAGACAGAGTGTTGAGACCAGAGAGGCTAAAACCGCATTGACTCAGTGTGCTATACAGCCTCTCTGGTGTCAATACTCTGTCTGATTTTGGGGGGGGAAAAAATCCAAAATCAGACAGAGTGTTGAGACCAGAGAGGCTAAGACCGCATTGACTCAGTGCGGTATTCAGCCTCTCTGGTGTCAATACTCTGATTTTGGGAAAGAAAAAAAAAATCCAAAATCAGACAGATTGTTGAGACCAGAGAGGCTAAGACCGCATTGACTCAGTGCGGTATTCAGCCTCTCTGGTGTCAATACTCTGATTTTGGGGGGGGGGGGGGGGGGATCCAAAATCAGACAGAGTGTTGACACCAGAGAGGCTAAAACTGCATTGAATCAGTGTGCTATACAGCCTCTCTGGTGTCAATACTCTGTCTGATTTTGGGGAAAAAAAATCCAAAATCAGACAGAGTGTTGAGACCAGAGAGGCTAAGACTGCATTGACTCAGTGCGGTATTCAGCCTCTCTGGTGTCAAGTCTGATTTTGGGAAAAAAAAAAAAATCCAAAATCAGACAGAGTGTTGAGACCAGAGAGGCTAAGACCGCATTGACTCAGTGCGGTATTCAGCCTCTCTGGTGTCAAGTCTGATTTTGGGAAGAAAAAAAAAAATCCAAAATCAGACAGAGTGTTGAGACCAGAGAGGCTAAGACCCCATTGACTCAGTGTGCTATACAGCGGCTCTGGTGTCAATACTCTGTCTGATTTTGGGAGATTTTTTTTATTTTTTCCAAAATCAGACAGAGTGTTGAGACCAGAGAGGCTAAGACCGCATTGACTCAGTGCGGTATTCAGCCTCTCTGGTGTCAATCCTCTGTCTGATTTTGGAAGAAAGAAAAAAAATCCAAAATCAGACAGTGTTGAGACCAGAGAGGCATTGACTCAGTGCGGTATTCAGCCTCTCTGGTGTCAATACTCTGTCTGATTTGGGGAGATTTTTTTTTTTTTTTCCAAAATCAGACAGAGTGTTGAGACCAGAGAGGCTAAGACCGCATTGACTCAGTGCAGTATTCAGCCTCTCTGGTGTCAAGACTGATTTTGGGAAGAAAAAAAAAATCAAAAATCAGACAGAGTGTTGAGACCAGAGAGCCTAAGACCGCATTGACTCAGTGCGGTATTCAGCCTCTCTGGTGTCAATACTCTGATTTTGGGAAAAAAAAAAAAAAATCCAAAATGAGACAGAGTGTTGAGACCAGGGAGGCTAAAACCGCATTGACTCAGTGTGCTATACAGCCTCTCTGGTGTCAATACTCTGTCTGATTTTGGGAGATTTTTTTTATTTTTTCCAAAATCAGACAGAGTGTTGAGACCAGAGAGGCTAAGACCGCATTGACTCAGTGCGGTATTCAGCCTCTCTGGTGTCAATCCTCTGTCTGATTTTGGAAGAAAGAAAAAAAATCCAAAATCAGACAGTGTTGAGACCAGAGAGGCATTGACTCAGTGCGGTATTCAGCCTCTCTGGTGTCAATACTCTGTCTGATTTGGGGAGATTTTTTTTTTTTTTCCAAAATCAGACAGAGTGTTGAGACCAGAGAGGCTAAGACCGCATTGACTCAGTGCAGTATTCAGCCTCTCTGGTGTCAAGACTGATTTTGGGAAGAAAAAAAAAATCAAAAATCAGACAGAGTGTTGAGACCAGAGAGGCTAAGACCGCATTGACTCAGTGCGGTATTCAGCCTCTCTGGTGTCAAGTCTGATTTTGGGAAGAAAAAAAAAAAATCCAAAATCAGACAGAGTGTTGAGACCAGAGAGGCTAAGACCGCATTGACTCAGTGTGCTATACAGCCTCTCTGGTGTCAATACTCTGTCTGATTTTGGGAGATTTTTTTTATTTTTTCCAAAATCAGACAGAGTGTTGAGACCAGAGAGGCTAAGACCGCATTGACTCAGTGCGGTATTCAGCCTCTCTGGTGTCAATCCTCTGTCTGATTTTGGAAGAAAGAAAAAAAATCAAAAATCAGACAGTGTTGAGACCAGAGAGGCATTGACTCAGTGCGGTATTCAGCCTCTCTGGTGTCAATACTCTGTCTGATTTGGGGAGATTTTTTTTTTTTTTCCAAAATCAGACAGAGTGTTGAGACCAGAGAGGCTAAGACCGCATTAACTCAGTGCAGTATTCAGCCTCTCTGGTGTCAAGACTGATTTTGGGAAGAAAAAAAAAATCAAAAATCAGACAGAGTGTTGAGACCAGAGAGCCTAAGACCGCATTGACTCAGTGCGGTATTCAGCCTCTCTGGTGTCAATACTCTGATTTTGGGAAAAAAAAAAAAAAAAAAAAAAATGAGACAGAGTGTTGAGACCAGAGAGCCTAAGACCGCATTGACTCAGTGCGGTATTCAGCCTCTCTGGTGTCAATACTCTGATTTTGGGGAAAAAAAAAAAAAATCCAAAATCAGACAGAGTGTTGACACCAGAGAGGCTAAAACTGCATTGAATCAGTGTGCTATACAGCCTCTCTGGTGTCAAGTCTGATTTTGGGAAGAAAAAAAAAAAATCCAAAATCAGACAGAGTGTTGAGACCAGAGAGGCTATACAGACTCAGTGTGCTATACAGCCTCTCTGGTGTCAATACTCTGTCTGATTTTGGGAGATTTTTTTTATTTTTTCCAAAATCAGACAGAGTGTTGAGACCAGAGAGGCTAAGACCGCATTGACTCAGTGCGGTTTTCAGCCTCTCTGGTGTCAATCCTCTGTCTGATTTTGGAAGAAAGAAAAAAAATCCAAAATCAGACAGTGTTGAGACCAGAGAGGCATTGACTCAGTGCGGTATTCAGCCTCTCTGGTGTCAATACTCTGTCTGATTTGGGGAGATTTTTTTTTTTTTTCCAAAATCAGACAGAGTGTTGAGACCAGAGAGGCTAAGACCGCATTGACTCAGTGCGGTATTCATCCTCTCTGGTGTCAATACTCTGATTTTGGGAAAAAAAAAAATCCAAAATGAGACAGAGTGTTGAGACCAGAGAGGCTAAAACCGCATTGACTCAGTGTGCTATACAGCCTCTCTGGTGTCAATACTCTGTCTGATTTTGGGGGGGAAAAAAAATCCAAAATCAGACAGAGTGTTGAGACCAGAGAGGCTAAGACCGCATTGACTCAGTGCGGTATTCAGCCTCTCTGGTGTCAATACTCTGATTTTGGGAAAGAAAAAAAAAATCCAAAATCAGACAGATTGTTGAGACCAGAGAGGCTAAGACCGCATTGACTCAGTGCGGTATTCAGCCTCTCTGGTGTCAATACTCTGATTTTAAGGGGGGGGGGGGGGAATCCAAAATCAGACAGAGTGTTGACACCAGAGAGGCTAAAACTGCATTGAATCAGTGTGCTATACAGCCTCTCTGGTGTCAATACTCTGTCTGATTTTGGGGAAAAAAAATCCAAAATCAGACAGAGTGTTGAGACCAGAGAGGCTAAGACTGCATTGACTCAGTGCGGTATTCAGCCTCTCTGGTGTCAAGTCTGATTTTGGGAAAAAAAAAAAAATCCAAAATAAGACAGAGTGTTGAGACCAGAGAGGCTAAGACCGCATTGACTCAGTGCGGTATTCAGCCTCTCTGGTGTCAAGTCTGATTTTGGGAAGAAAAAAAAAAAATCCAAAATCAGACAGAGTGTTGAGACCAGAGAGGCTAAGACCGCATTGGCTCAGTGTGCTATACAGCCGCTCTGGTGTCAATACTCTGTCTGATTTTGGGAGATTTTTTTTATTTTTTCCAAAATCAGACAGAGTGTTGAGACCAGAGAGGCTAAGACCGCATTGACTCAGTGCGGTATTCTGCCTCTCTGGTGTCAATACTCTGATTTTGGGAAAAAAAAAAAAATCCAAAATGAGACAGAGTGTTGAGACCAGAGAGGCTAAAACCGCATTGACTCAGTGTGCTATACAGCCTCTCTGGTGTCAATACTCTGTCTGATTTTGGGGGGGAAAAAAAATCCAAAATCAGACAGAGTGTTGAGACCAGAGAGGCTAAGACCGCATTGACTCAGTGCGGTATTCAGCCTCTCTGGTGTCAATACTCTGATTTTGGGAAAGAAAAAAAAAATCCAAAATCAGACAGATTGTTGAGACCAGAGAGGCTAAGACCGCATTGACTCAGTGCGGTATTCAGCCTCTCTGGTGTCAATACTCTGATTTTAAGGGGGGGGGGGGGGAATCCAAAATCAGACAGAGTGTTGACACCAGAGAGGCTAAAACTGCATTGAATCAGTGTGCTATACAGCCTCTCTGGTGTCAATACTCTGTCTGATTTTGGGGAAAAAAAATCCAAAATCAGACAGAGTGTTGAGACCAGAGAGGCTAAGACTGCATTGACTCAGTGCGGTATTCAGCCTCTCTGGTGTCAAGTCTGATTTTGGGAAAAAAAAAAAAATCCAAAATAAGACAGAGTGTTGAGACCAGAGAGGCTAAGACCGCATTGACTCAGTGCGGTATTCAGCCTCTCTGGTGTCAAGTCTGATTTTGGGAAGAAAAAAAAAAAATCCAAAATCAGACAGAGTGTTGAGACCAGAGAGGCTAAGACCGCATTGGCTCAGTGTGCTATACAGCCGCTCTGGTGTCAATACTCTGTCTGATTTTGGGAGATTTTTTTTATTTTTTCCAAAATCAGACAGAGTGTTGAGACCAGAGAGGCTAAGACCGCATTGACTCAGTGCGGTATTCTGCCTCTCTGGTGTCAATACTCTGATTTTGGGAAAAAAAAAAAAATCCAAAATGAGACAGAGTGTTGAGACCAGAGAGGCTAAAACCGCATTGACTCAGTGTGCTATACAGCCTCTCTGGTGTCAATACTTTGTCTGATTTTGGGGGGGAAAAAAAATCCAAAATCAGACAGAGTGTTGAGACCAGAGAGGCTAAGACCGCATTGACTCAGTGCGGTATTCAGCCTCTCTGGTGTCAATACTCTGATTTTGGGAAAGAAAAAAAAAATCCAAAATCAGACAGATTGTTGAGACCAGAGAGGCTAAGACCGCATTGACTCAGTGCGGTATTCAGCCTCTCTGGTGTCAATACTCTGATTTTGGGGGGGGGGGGGGGGGGGGGGGGGGGGCGGGGGAATCCAAAATCAGACAGAGTGTTGACACCAGAGAGGCTAAAACTGCATTGAATCAGTGTGCTATACAGCCTCTCTGGTGTCAATACTCTGTCTGATTTTGGGGAAAAAAAATCCAAAATCAGACAGAGTGTTGAGACCAGAGAGGCTAAGACCGCATTGACTCAGTGCGGTATTCAGCCTCTCTGGTGTCAAGTCTGATTTTGGGAAGAAAAAAAAAAAATCCAAAATCAGACAGAGTGTTGAGACCAGAGAGGCTAAGACCGCATTGACTCAGTGTGCTATACAGCCGCTCTGGTGTCAATACTCTGTCTGATTTTGGGAGATTTTTTTTATTTTTTCCAAAATCAGACAGAGTGTTGAGACCAGAGAGGCTAAGACCGCATTGACTCAGTGCGGTATTCAGCCTCTCTGGTGTCAATCCTCTGTCTGATTTTGGAAGAAAGAAAAAAAATCCAAAATCAGACAGTGTTGAGACCAGAGAGGCATTGACTCAGTGCGGTATTCAGCCTCTCTGGTGTCAATACTCTGTCTGATTTGGGGAGATTTTTTTTTTTTTTTCCAAAATCAGACAGAGTGTTGAGACCAGAGAGGCTAAGACCGCATTGACTCAGTGCAGTATTCAGCCTCTCTGGTGTCAAGACTGATTTTGGGAAGAAAAAGAAAATCAAAAATCAGACAGAGTGTTGAGACCAGAGAGCCTAAGACCGCATTGACTCAGTGCGGTATTCAGCCTCTCTGGTGTCAAGTCTGATTTTGGGAAGAAAAAAAAAAAATCCAAAACCAGACAGAGTGTTGAGACCAGAGAGGCTAAGACCGCATTGACTCAGTGTGCTATACAGCCTCTCTGGTGTCAATACTCTGTCTGATTTTGGGAGATTTTTTTTATTTTTTCCAAAATCAGACAGAGTGTTGAGACCAGAGAGGCTAAGACCGCATTGACTCAGTGCGGTATTCAGCCTCCCTGGTGTCAATCCTCTGTCTGATTTTGGAAGAAAGAAAAAAAATCCAAAATCAGACAGTGTTGAGACCAGAGAGGCATTGACTCAGTGCGGTATTCAGCCTCTCTGGTGTCAATACTCTGTCTGATTTGGGGAGATTTTTTTTTTTTTTCCAAAATCAGACAGAGTGTTGAGACCAGAGAGGCTAAGACCGCATTGACTCAGTGCAGTATTCAGCCTCTCTGGTGTCAAGACTGATTTTGGGAAGAAAAAAAAAATCAAAAATCAGACAGAGTGTTGAGACCAGAGAGCCTAAGACCGCATTGACTCAGTGCGGTATTCAGCCTCTCTGGTGTCAATACTCTGATTTTGGGGAAAAAAAAAAAAAAATCCAAAATGAGACAGAGTGTTGAGACCAGAGAGCCTAAGACCGCATTGACTCAGTGCGGTATTCAGCCTCTCTGGTGTCAATACTCTGATTTTGGGGGAAAAAAAAAAAAATCCAAAATCAGACAGAGTGTTGACACCAGAGAGGCTAAAACTGCATTGAATCAGTGTGCTATACAGCCTCTCTGGTGTCAAGTCTGATTTTGGGAAGAAAAAAAAAAAATCCAAAATCAGACAGAGTGTTGAGACCAGAGAGGCTATACAGACTCAGTGTGCTATACAGCCTCTCTGGTGTCAATACTCTGTCTGATTTTGGGAGATTTTTTTTATTTTTTCCAAAATCAGACAGAGTGTTGAGACCAGAGAGGCTAAGACCGCATTGACTCAGTGCGGTTTTCAGCCTCTCTGGTGTCAATCCTCTGTCTGATTTTGGAAGAAAGAAAAAAAATCCAAAATCAGACAGTGTTGAGACCAGAGAGGCATTGACTCAGTGCGGTATTCAGCCTCTCTGGTGTCAATACTCTGTCTGATTTGGGGAGATTTTTTTTTTTTTTCCAAAATCAGACAGAGTGTTGAGACCAGAGAGGCTAAGACCGCATTGACTCAGTGCGGTATTCATCCTCTCTGGTGTCAATACTCTGATTTTGGGGGAAAAAAAAAATCCAAAATGAGACAGAGTGTTGAGACCAGAGAGGCTAAAACCGCATTGACTCAGTGTGCTATACAGCCTCTCTGGTGTCAATACTCTGTCTGATTTTGGGGGGGAAAAAAAATCCAAAATCAGACAGAGTGTTGAGACCAGAGAGGCTAAGACCGCATTGACTCAGTGCGGTATTCAGCCTCTCTGGTGTCAATACTCTGATTTTGGGAAAGAAAAAAAAAATCCAAAATCAGACAGATTGTTGAGACCAGAGAGGCTAAGACCGCATTGACTCAGTGCGGTATTCAGCCTCTCTGGTGTCAATACTCTGATTTTAAGGGGGGGGGGGGGGGGAATCCAAAATCAGACAGAGTGTTGACACCAGAGAGGCTAAAACTGCATTGAATCAGTGTGCTATACAGCCTCTCTGGTGTCAATACTCTGTCTGATTTTGGGGAAAAAAAATCCAAAATCAGACAGAGTGTTGAGACCAGAGAGGCTAAGACTGCATTGACTCAGTGCGGTATTCAGCCTCTCTGGTGTCAAGTCTGATTTTGGGAAAAAAAAAAAAATCCAAAATAAGACAGAGTGTTGAGACCAGAGAGGCTACGACCGCATTGACTCAGTGCGGTATTCAGCCTCTCTGGTGTCAAGTCTGATTTTGGGAAGAAAAAAAAAAAATCCAAAATCAGACAGAGTGTTGAGACCAGAGAGGCTAAGACCGCATTGGCTCAGTGTGCTATACAGCCGCTCTGGTGTCAATACTCTGTCTGATTTTGGGAGATTCTTTTTATTTTTTCCAAAATCAGACAGAGTGTTGAGACCAGAGAGGCTAAGACCGCATTGACTCAGTGCGGTATTCAGCCTCTCTGGTGTCAATCCTCTGTCTGATTTTGGAAGAAAGAAAAAAAATCCAAAATCAGACAGTGTTGAGACCAGAGAGGCATTGACTCAGTGCGGTATTCAGCCTCTCTGGTGTCAATACTCTGTCTGATTTGGGGAGATTTTTTTTTTTTTTTCCAAAATCAGACAGAGTGTTGAGACCAGAGAGGCTAAGACCGCATTGACTCAGTGCGGTATTCTGCCTCTCTGGTGTCAATACTCTGATTTTGGGAAGAAAAAAAAAAATCCAAAATGAGACAGAGTGTTGAGACCAGAGAGGCTAAAACCGCATTGACTCAGTGTGCTATACAGCCTCTCTGGTGTCAATACTCTGTCTGATTTTGGGGGGGAAAAAAAATCCAAAATCAGACAGAGTGTTGAGACCAGAGAGGCTAAGACCGCATTGACTCAGTGCGGTATTCAGCCTCTCTGGTGTCAATACTCTGATTTTGGGAAAGAAAAAAAAAATCCAAAATCAGACAGATTGTTGAGACCAGAGAGGCTAAGACCGCATTGACTCAGTGCGGTATTCAGCCTCTCTGGTGTCAATACTCTGATTTTGGGGGGGGGGGGGGGGGGGCGGGGGGGCGGGGGAATCCAAAATCAGACAGAGTGTTGACACCAGAGAGGCTAAAACTGCATTGAATCAGTGTGCTATACAGCCTCTCTGGTGTCAATACTCTGTCTGATTTTGGGGAAAAAAAATCCAAAATCAGACAGAGTGTTGAGACCAGAGAGGCTAAGACCGCATTGACTCAGTGCGGTATTCAGCCTCTCTGGTGTCAAGTCTGATTTTGGGAAGAAAAAAAAAAAATCCAAAATCAGACAGAGTGTTGAGACCAGAGAGGCTAAGACCGCATTGACTCAGTGTGCTATACAGCCGCTCTGGTGTCAATACTCTGTCTGATTTTGGGAGATTTTTTTTATTTTTTCCAAAATCAGACAGAGTGTTGAGACCAGAGAGGCTAAGACCGCATTGACTCAGTGCGGTATTCAGCCTCTCTGGTGTCAATCCTCTGTCTGATTTTGGAAGAAAGAAAAAAAATCCAAAATCAGACAGTGTTGAGACCAGAGAGGCATTGACTCAGTGCGGTATTCAGCCTCTCTGGTGTCAATACTCTGTCTGATTTGGGGAGATTTTTTTTTTTTTTTTCCAAAATCAGACAGAGTGTTGAGACCAGAGAGGCTAAGACCGCATTGACTCAGTGCAGTATTCAGCCTCTCTGGTGTCAAGACTGATTTTGGGAAGAAAAAAAAAATCTAAAATCAGACAGAGTGTTGAGACCAGAGAGCCTAAGACCGCATTGACTCAGTGCGGTATTCAGCCTCTCTGGTGTCAAGTCTGATTTTGGGAAGAAAAAAAAAAAATCCAAAACCAGACAGAGTGTTGAGACCAGAGAGGCTAAGACCGCATTGACTCAGTGTGCTATACAGCCTCTCTGGTGTCAATACTCTGTCTGATTTTGGGAGATTTTTTTTATTTTTTCCAAAATCAGACAGAGTGTTGAGACCAGAGAGGCTAAGACCGCATTGACTCAGTGCGGTATTCAGCCTCTCTGGTGTCAATCCTCTGTCTGATTTTGGAAGAAAGAAAAAAAATCCAAAATCAGACAGTGTTGAGACCAGAGAGGCATTGACTCAGTGCGGTATTCAGCCTCTCTGGTGTCAATACTCTGTCTGATTTGGGGAGATTTTTTTTTTTTTTCCAAAATCAGACAGAGTGTTGAGACCAGAGAGGCTAAGACCGCATTGACTCAGTGCAGTATTCAGCCTCTCTGGTGTCAAGACTGATGTTGGGAAGAAAAAAAAAATCAAAAATCAGACAGAGTGTTGAGACCAGAGAGCCTAAGACCGCATTGACTCAGTGCGGTATTCAGCCTCTCTGGTGTCAATACTCTGATTTTGGGGAAAAAAAAAAAAAAATCCAAAATGAGACAGAGTGTTGAGACCAGAGAGCCTAAGACCGCATTGACTCAGTGCGGTATTCAGCCTCTCTGGTGTCAATACTCTGATTTTGGGGAAAAAAAAAAAAAATCCAAAATCAGACAGAGTGTTGACACCAGAGAGGCTAAAACTGCATTGAATCAGTGTGCTATACAGCCTCTCTGGTGTCAAGTCTGATTTTGGGAAGAAAAAAAAAAAATCCAAAATCAGACAGAGTGTTGAGACCAGAGAGGCTATACAGACTCAGTGTGCTATACAGCCTCTCTGGTGTCAATACTCTGTCTGATTTTGGGAGATTTTTTTTATTTTTTCCAAAATCAGACAGAGTGTTGAGACCAGAGAGGCTAAGACCGCATTGACTCAGTGCGGTTTTCAGCCTCTCTGGTGTCAATCCTCTGTCTGATTTTGGAAGAAAGAAAAAAAATCCAAAATCAGACAGTGTTGAGACCAGAGAGGCATTGACTCAGTGCGGTATTCAGCCTCTCTGGTGTCAATACTCTGTCTGATTTGGGGAGATTTTTTTTTTTTTTCCAAAATCAGACAGAGTGTTGAGACCAGAGAGCCTAAGACCGCATTGACTCAGTGCGGTATTCAGCCTCTCTGGTGTCAAGTCTGATTTTGGGAAGAAAAAAAAAAAATCCAAAACCAGACAGAGTGTTGAGACCAGAGAGGCTAAGACCGCATTGACTCAGTGTGCTATACAGCCTCTCTGGTGTCAATACTCTGTCTGATTTTGGGAGATTTTTTTTATTTTTTCCAAAATCAGACAGAGTGTTGAGACCAGAGAGGCTAAGACCGCATTGACTCAGTGCGGTATTCAGCCTCTCTGGTGTCAAGTCTGATTTTGGGAAGAAAAAAAAAAAATCCAAAATCAGACAGAGTGTTGAGACCAGAGAGGCTAAGACCGCATTGACTCAGTGTGCTATACAGCCGCTCTGGTGTCAATACTCTGTCTGATTTTGGGAGATTTTTTTTATTTTTTCCAAAATCAGACAGAGTGTTGAGACCAGAGAGGCTAAGACCGCATTGACTCAGTGCGGTATTCAGCCTCTCTGGTGTCAATCCTCTGTCTGATTTTGGAAGAAAGAAAAAAAATCCAAAATCAGACAGTGTTGAGACCAGAGAGGCATTGACTCAGTGCGGTATTCAGCCTCTCTGGTGTCAATACTCTGTCTGATTTGGGGAGATTTTTTTTTTTTTTTCCAAAATCAGACAGAGTGTTGAGACCAGAGAGGCTAAGACCGCATTGACTCAGTGCAGTATTCAGCCTCTCTGGTGTCAAGACTGATTTTGGGAAGAAAAAAAAAATCAAAAATCAGACAGAGTGTTGAGACCAGAGAGCCTAAGACCGCATTGACTCAGTGCGGTATTCAGCCTCTCTGGTGTCAAGTCTGATTTTGGGAAGAAAAAAAAAAATCCAAAACCAGACAGAGTGTTGAGACCAGAGAGGCTAAGACCGCATTGACTCAGTGTGCTATACAGCCTCTCTGGTGTCAATACTCTGTCTGATTTTGGGAGATTTTTTTTATTTTTTCCAAAATCAGACAGAGTGTTGAGACCAGAGAGGCTAAGACCGCATTGACTCAGTGCGGTATTCAGCCTCTCTGGTGTCAATCCTCTGTCTGATTTTGGAAGAAAGAAAAAAAATCCAAAATCAGACAGTGTTGAGACCAGAGAGGCATTGACTCAGTGCGGTATTCAGCCTCTCTGGTGTCAATACTCTGTCTGATTTGGGGAGATTTTTTTTTTTTTTCCAAAATCAGACAGAGTGTTGAGACCAGAGAGGCTAAGACCGCATTGACTCAGTGCAGTATTCAGCCTCTCTGGTGTCAAGACTGATTTTGGGAAGAAAAAAAAAATCAAAAATCAGACAGAGTGTTGAGACCAGAGAGCCTAAGACCGCATTGACTCAGTGCGGTATTCAGCCTCTCTGGTGTCAATACTCTGATTTTGGGGGAAAAAAAAAAAAAATCCAAAATGAGACAGAGTGTTGAGACCAGAGAGCCTAAGACCGCATTGACTCAGTGCGGTATTCAGCCTCTCTGGTGTCAATACTCTGATTTTGGGGGAAAAAAAAAAAAAATCCAAAATCAGACAGAGTGTTGACACCAGAGAGGCTAAAACTGCATTGAATCAGTGTGCTATACAGCCTCTCTGGTGTCAAGTCTGATTTTGGGAAGAAAAAAAAAAAATCCAAAATCAGACAGAGTGTTGAGACCAGAGAGGCTATACAGACTCAGTGTGCTATACAGCCTCTCTGGTGTCAATACTCTGTCTGATTTTGGGAGATTTTTTTTATTTTTTCCAAAATCAGACAGAGTGTTGAGACCAGAGAGGCTAAGACCGCATTGACTCAGTGCGGTTTTCAGCCTCTCTGGTGTCAATCCTCTGTCTGATTTTGGAAGAAAGAAAAAAAATCCAAAATCAGACAGTGTTGAGACCAGAGAGGCATTGACTCAGTGCGGTATTCAGCCTCTCTGGTGTCAATACTCTGTCTGATTTGGGGAGATTTTTTTTTTTTTTCCAAAATCAGACAGAGTGTTGAGACCAGAGAGCCTAAGACCGCATTGACTCAGTGCGGTATTCAGCCTCTCTGGTGTCAAGTCTGATTTTGGGAAGAAAAAAAAAAAATCCAAAACCAGACAGAGTGTTGAGACCAGAGAGGCTAAGACCGCATTGACTCAGTGTGCTATACAGCCTCTCTGGTGTCAATACTCTGTCTGATTTTGGGAGATTTTTTTTATTTTTTCCAAAATCAGACAGAGTGTTGAGACCAGAGAGGCTAAGACCGCATTGACTCAGTGCGGTATTCAGCCTCTCTGGTGTCAATCCTCTGTCTGATTTTGGAAGAAAGAAAAAAAATCCAAAATCAGACAGTGTTGAGACCAGAGAGGCATTGACTCAGTGCGGTATTCAGCCTCTCTGGTGTCAATACTCTGTCTGATTTGGGGAGATTTTTTTTTTTTTTCCAAAATCAGACAGAGTGTTGAGACCAGAGAGGCTAAGACCGCATTGACTCAGTGCAGTATTCAGCCTCTCTGGTGTCAAGACTGATTTTGGGAAGAAAAAAAAAATCAAAAATCAGACAGAGTGTTGAGACCAGAGAGCCTAAGACCGCATTGACTCAGTGCAGTATTCAGCCTCTCTGGTGTCAATACTCTGATTTTGGGGAAAAAAAAAAAAAAATCCAAAATGAGACAGAGTGTTGAGACCAGAGAGCCTAAGACCGCATTGACTCAGTGCGGTATTCAGCCTCTCTGGTGTCAATACTCTGATTTTGGGGAAAAAAAAAAAAATCCAAAATCAGACAGAGTGTTGACACCAGAGAGGCTAAAACTGCATTGAATCAGTGTGCTATACAGCCTCTCTGGTGTCAAGTCTGATTTTGGGAAGAAAAAAAAAAAATCCAAAATCAGACAGAGTGTTGAGACCAGAGAGGCTATACAGACTCAGTGTGCTATACAGCCTCTCTGGTGTCAATACTCTGTCTGATTTGGGGAGATTTTTTTTTTTTTTCCAAAATCAGACAGAGTGTTGAGACCAGAGAGGCTAAGACCGCATTGACTCAGTGCAGTATTCAGCCTCTCTGGTGTCAAGACTGATTTTGGGAAGAAAAAAAAAATCAAAAATCAGACAGAGTGTTGAGACCAGAGAGCCTAAGACCGCATTGACTCAGTGCGGTATTCAGCCTCTCTGGTGTCAATACTCTGATTTTGGGGAAAAAAAAAAAAAAATCCAAAATGAGACAGAGTGTTGAGACCAGAGAGCCTAAGACCGCATTGACTCAGTGCGGTATTCAGCCTCTCTGGTGTCAATACTCTGATTTTGGGGAAAAAAAAAAAAATCCAAAATCAGACAGAGTGTTGACACCAGAGAGGCTAAAACTGCATTGAATCAGTGTGCTATACAGCCTCTCTGGTGTCAAGTCTGATTTTGGGAAGAAAAAAAAAAAATCCAAAATCAGACAGAGTGTTGAGACCAGAGAGGCTATACAGACTCAGTGTGCTATACAGCCTCTCTGGTGTCAATACTCTGTCTGATTTTGGGAGATTTTTTTTATTTTTTCCAAAATCAGACAGAGTGTTGAGACCAGAGAGGCTAAGACCGCATTGACTCAGTGCGGTTTTCAGCCTCTCTGGTGTCAATCCTCTGTCTGATTTTGGAAGAAAGAAAAAAAATCCAAAATCAGACAGTGTTGAGACCAGAGAGGCATTGACTCAGTGCGGTATTCAGCCTCTCTGGTGTCAATACTCTGTCTGATTTGGGGAGATTTTTTTTTTTTTTCCAAAATCAGACAGAGTGTTGAGACCAGAGAGGCTAAGACCGCATTGACTCAGTGCGGTATTCAGCCTCTCTGGTGTCAATACTCTGATTTTGGGAAAAAAAAAAAAATCCAAAATGAGACAGAGTGTTGAGACCAGAGAGGCTAAAACCGCATTGACTCAGTGTGCTATACAGCCTCTCTGGTGTCAATACTCTGTCTGATTTTGGGGGGGGGAAAAAATCCAAAATCAGACAGAGTGTTGAGACCAGAGAGGCTAAGACCACATTGACTCAGTGCGGTATTCAGCCTCTCTGGTGTCAATACTCTGATTTTGGGAAAGAAAAAAAAAATCCAAAATCAGACAGATTGTTGAGACCAGAGAGGCTAAGACCGCATTGAGTCAGTGCGGTATTCAGCCTCTCTGGTGTCAATACTCTGATTTTAAGGGGGGGGGGGGGGGGGAATCCAAAATCAGACAGAGTGTTGACACCAGAGAGGCTAAAACTGCATTGAATCAGTGTGCTATACAGCCTCTCTGGTGTCAATACTCTGTCTGATTTTGGGGAAAAAAAATCCAAAATCAGACAGAGTGTTGAGACCAGAGAGGCTAAGACTGCATTGACTCAGTGCGGTATTCAGCCTCTCTGGTGTCAAGTCTGATTTTGGGAAAAAAAAAAAAATCCAAAATAAGACAGAGTGTTGAGACCAGAGAGGCTAAGACCGCATTGACTCAGTGCGGTATTCAGCCTCTCTGGTGTCAAGTCTGATTTTGGGAAGAAAAAAAAAAAATCCAAAATCAGACAGAGTGTTGAGACCAGAGAGGCTAAGACCGCATTGGCTCAGTGTGCTATACAGCCGCTCTGGTGTCAATACTCTGTCTGATTTTGGGAGATTTTTTTTATTTTTTCCAAAATAGACAGAGTGTTGAGACCAGAGAGGCTAAGACCGCATTGACTCAGTGCGGTATTCAGCCTCTCTGGTGTCAATCCTCTGTCTGATTTTGGAAGAAAGAAAAAAAATCCAAAATCAGACAGTGTTGAGACCAGAGAGGCATTGACTCAGTGCGGTATTCAGCCTCTCTGGTGTCAATACTCTGTCTGATTTGGGGAGATTTTTTTTTTTTTTTCCAAAATCAGACAGAGTGTTGAGACCAGAGAGGCTAAGACCGCATTGACTCAGTGCGGTATTCTGCCTCTCTGGTGTCAATACTCTGATTTTGGGAAAAAAAAAAAAATCCAAAATGAGACAGAGTGTTGAGACCAGAGAGGCTAAAACCGCATTGACTCAGTGTGCTATACAGCCTCTCTGGTGTCAATACTCTGTCTGATTTTGGGGGGAAAAAAAAATCCAAAATCAGACAGAGTGTTGAGACCAGAGAGGCTAAGACCGCATTGACTCAGTGCGGTATTCAGCCTCTCTGGTGTCAATACTCTGATTTTGGGAAAGAAAAAAAAAATCCAAAATCAGACAGATTGTTGAGACCAGAGAGGCTAAGACCGCATTGACTCAGTGCGGTATTCAGCCTCTCTGGTGTCAATACTCTGATTTTGGGGGGGGGGGGGGGGGGGGGGGCGGGGGAATCCAAAATCAGACAGAGTGTTGACACCAGAGAGGCTAAAACTGCATTGAATCAGTGTGCTATACAGCCTCTCTGGTGTCAATACTCTGTCTGATTTTGGGGAAAAAAAATCCAAAATCAGACAGAGTGTTGAGACCAGAGAGGCTAAGACCGCATTGACTCAGTGCGGTATTCAGCCTCTCTGGTGTCAAGTCTGATTTTGGGAAGAAAAAAAAAAAATCCAAAATCAGACAGAGTGTTGAGACCAGAGAGGCTAAGACCGCATTGACTCAGTGTGCTATACAGCCGCTCTGGTGTCAATACTCTGTCTGATTTTGGGAGATTTTTTTTATTTTTTCCAAAATCAGACAGAGTGTTGAGACCAGAGAGGCTAAGACCGCATTGACTCAGTGCGGTATTCAGCCTCTCTGGTGTCAATCCTCTGTCTGATTTTGGAAGAAAGAAAAAAAATCCAAAATCAGACAGTGTTGAGACCAGAGAGGCATTGACTCAGTGCGGTATTCAGCCTCTCTGGTGTCAATACTCTGTCTGATTTGGGGAGATTTTTTTTTTTTTTTCCAAAATCAGACAGAGTGTTGAGACCAGAGAGGCTAAGACCGCATTGACTCAGTGCAGTATTCAGCCTCTCTGGTGTCAAGACTGATTTTGGGAAGAAAAAAAAAATCAAAAATCAGACAGAGTGTTGAGACCAGAGAGCCTAAGACCGCATTGACTCAGTGCGGTATTCAGCCTCTCTGGTGTCAATACTCTGATTTTGGGGAAAAAAAAAAAAAAATCCAAAATGAGACAGAGTGTTGAGACCAGAGAGCCTAAGACCGCATTGACTCAGTGCGGTATTCAGCCTCTCTGGTGTCAATACTCTGATTTTGGGGAAAAAAAAAAAAATCCAAAATCAGACAGAGTGTTGACACCAGAGAGGCTAAAACTGCATTGAATCAGTGTGCTATACAGCCTCTCTGGTGTCAAGTCTGATTTTGGGAAGAAAAAAAAAAATCCAAAATCAGACAGAGTGTTGAGACCAGAGAGGCTATACAGACTCAGTGTGCTATACAGCCTCTCTGGTGTCAATACTCTGTCTGATTTGGGGAGATTTTTTTTTTTTTTCCAAAATCAGACAGAGTGTTGAGACCAGAGAGGCTAAGACCGCATTGACTCAGTGCAGTATTCAGCCTCTCTGGTGTCAAGACTGATTTTGGGAAGAAAAAAAAAATCAAAAATCAGACAGAGTGTTGAGACCAGAGAGCCTAAGACCGCATTGACTCAGTGCGGTATTCAGCCTCTCTGGTGTCAATACTCTGATTTTGGGGAAAAAAAAAAAAAAATCCAAAATGAGACAGAGTGTTGAGACCAGAGAGCCTAAGACCGCATTGACTCAGTGCGGTATTCAGCCTCTCTGGTGTCAATACTCTGATTTTGGGGAAAAAAAAAAAAATCCAAAATCAGACAGAGTGTTGACACCAGAGAGGCTAAAACTGCATTGAATCAGTGTGCTATACAGCCTCTCTGGTGTCAAGTCTGATTTTGGGAAGAAAAAAAAAAAATCCAAAATCAGACAGAGTGTTGAGACCAGAGAGGCTATACAGACTCAGTGTGCTATACAGCCTCTCTGGTGTCAATACTCTGTCTGATTTTGGGAGATTTTTTTTATTTTTTCCAAAATCAGACAGAGTGTTGAGACCAGAGAGGCTAAGACCGCATTGACTCAGTGCGGTTTTCAGCCTCTCTGGTGTCAATCCTCTGTCTGATTTTGGAAGAAAGAAAAAAAATCCAAAATCAGACAGTGTTGAGACCAGAGAGGCATTGACTCAGTGCGGTATTCAGCCTCTCTGGTGTCAATACTCTGTCTGATTTGGGGAGATTTTTTTTTTTTTTCCAAAATCAGACAGAGTGTTGAGACCAGAGAGGCTAAGACCGCATTGACTCAGTGCGGTATTCAGCCTCTCTGGTGTCAATACTCTGATTTTGGGAAAAAAAAAAAAATCCAAAATGAGACAGAGTGTTGAGACCAGAGAGGCTAAAACCGCATTGACTCAGTGTGCTATACAGCCTCTCTGGTGTCAATACTCTGTCTGATTTTGGGGGGGGAAAAAAATCCAAAATCAGACAGAGTGTTGAGACCAGAGAGGCTAAGACCACATTGACTCAGTGCGGTATTCAGCCTCTCTGGTGTCAATACTCTGATTTTGGGAAAGAAAAAAAAAATCCAAAATCAGACAGATTGTTGAGACCAGAGAGGCTAAGACCGCATTGAGTCAGTGCGGTATTCAGCCTCTCTGGTGTCAATACTCTGATTTTAAGGGGGGGGGGGGGGGGAATCCAAAATCAGACAGAGTGTTGACACCAGAGAGGCTAAAACTGCATTGAATCAGTGTGCTATACAGCCTCTCTGGTGTCAATACTCTGTCTGATTTTGGGGAAAAAAAATCCAAAATCAGACAGAGTGTTGAGACCAGAGAGGCTAAGACTGCATTGACTCAGTGCGGTATTCAGCCTCTCTGGTGTCAAGTCTGATTTTGGGAAAAAAAAAAAATCCAAAATAAGACAGAGTGTTGAGACCAGAGAGGCTAAGACCGCATTGACTCAGTGCGGTATTCAGCCTCTCTGGTGTCAAGTCTGATTTTGGGAAGAAAAAAAAAAAATCCAAAATCAGACAGAGTGTTGAGACCAGAGAGGCT